>NC_056728.1:1317670345-1317765345 GCF_019279795.1 Protopterus annectens | reverse complement strand
TTTTTGTGCAATTGGATAACCTGCTTTTAAATTCTGATTCTGCACAGACTGCTCTATTTTATTGCAGAGGCTCTATAAGTAGCTAGTGACTTTACTGAATTTCTGTGGTAATATTTGTGTTTAAATTGCACACACACATTGAATAAGTGCTTTTATGACTGAAGTGCTTTTACTGGCAATTTTCCAGTTGTACAATTGTGAGGAATTGATTTAGTTTTTCAGGTATATCTTTAAAATCTGGCAAGTGTTTATTTCCTGCATTGCTCTCTTGCTTAGGTTTCTTAGCTATAAGTCTTAGTTCATTCTGAAGTGTGTTACTTTACCCCCCCACTCTCAAACCTTTCTGAATGTATTATTATAAAATAACTGACTGTTGTTGCCTTCATGCTTACCCTAGAATCTCTGCTTTTCTCTTTTCCTAGTTGAACTCTACATTTACCTACAAAATGGAGTATACAGGACTGCAATTGATCACCATAACAAAATCAATTTCTCTCAGCATTTAAGCAGAGTAGGTTGCACACAAAAAGCATTTGTTAAGCTTTCACTTACAGTGCTGTGTAATTAAGCAGGTCACCATTTTGGTTAGCCATAAGGCTCTTTTTCTACTTGAGTGTTTGCCTCCTTCCCCTGTAACTTAAGTAAACTGACTCTTACATTAAGAATTATAATACTTACCTTATAGCTTTAGGACACCTTAGGAAACCTTGTAAACTGCAATAGCCCCACTACGTTCGCCCTCGCTGCACTCGGGCTCTCTTCGCTCCCCTCCCTGCCCCCAATTACCTCCCACCCCCAGTACCTCTAAATTTATAGTACTATAGCCACTCCCCCACTTTCTAGATCCTATCTGCTTTCATCTGGGATAATTCCTCCCACCCCCATTCTTCTACCTACATTTTAATAGCACCTATTAGCTTTCATCTGACATTCTCCCATCCCCCTTCCAGTACCTTTACCTCACCACTCTATCTTCTGGTGTTGCATCACCAGGTAAAATAGTTCCTTAACTCACTAGCCGAATCACAGATAATGATATACTCCTCTTTAATACCACTCTTGTTCATACCATATCTCCTTACCTTGTATGAAAACCAGTTTCTCATGGGATATCAGGTCCCGAAAGGCCATACTATCACCCCAGCTGTAAATCCTCCCACCTTCAACCATACTTACAGTACCAGGTCCTATCCAACATCTTGTTCAGTCTATCAACATCTCAACCCCAGGCACATTAGCTCTAGATCCAAACACTACCACAAACTAATAAACAAATTCCTGAAATTCATCACCAAGTATAGACTTAACCTAATACTTGGTGGTGATATTCACCCCAACCCTGGCCCACCCACTTCAGATACACATACCCCTCTACTTGCAATCTAAGCTACAAACCTACAATTAATAGGCCAACTAACTCTCTCCTAGCCTGTCATCTCAATATTAGAAGCATTAATAACAAGGTACATTAATTGCACGCACTTCTGGATGTCCACTCCCCTGAGATTCTCTGTTTATCTGAAACCTGGTTAAAACCTAACACTACAAACAATGAAGTGTTGCCACCTGGGTACAACATACACAGGCTGGATCGTGCTTGAAGGAAGGGGGGGGTGGGGTAGCTGTACTCTATAAATCTGAGTTGAATGTCACCATAGATGTAATACAAATACCTCAGATTAATAACTCAGAGATTCTTGCCACCAAATTGCAACTTAATAAAAATAAATGCATTAATATCATCTGTATGTACATACCCACAGGTAACAATATATCTGCACTTGAAGATATCCTGCACTGGCTATCATGTCACTACCCCCAAGAAACCCCACTACTTGGAGACTTTAACATAGACTGGGGCACCTGTTCCTCAGAATCCCCAACCACCTATATTAACCAGCATGCATTTACACAGATCATATCCACCCCTACCAGGATAGGTAAACCCAACCAAAAAGAAAGCATACTTGACTGGGTACTCATAAATAGTCACTCCCAACTGTACACCTCTGGTACCCTCCCTGATGGCCTAAGCGATCACCTTCTCACATATGTAATTAAGCACAAAGCCATTAATTCCCAACAACCCTTACTCAGAAAGGTTAGAAACAATATAAACTTTGACCCTGCCAAATTCCAACGAGAACTAAACTCATGTAATTGGTCTATTCTAAAACACCTCCCCTTAGAGGAAGCAGTAGCATACTTTAACAACAAATTCCTTGAGATCCTTGATTTGCATGCACCTGTTCGTTCAAAGAGAACAAAGGCAAAAACTGCGCCATGGCTTTCTAAAGAGTCTAAACTCAAAATTACCCTTAGAAACAAAGCATGGGCTTTATGACATTCTTCTAAAGACCCCCAAGATCACATTAAATACAGGCAATCCAGGAACGAAACTAAAAAAAAAAAACATTTTACAAGACAAAAAACAATAGTACTGTAATTTACAGACAGTAAATCAAAATAACCCTGAGAAGTTTTAGGCAGATTTAAATAATCTACTACATCCTGGACAAACTTCAACCTCAATCCCTGATGCTACTATTGATAAAACCCCTGAAGATGTTTCTGACAGTTTTAACCGATTCTTTACTGAGACAATTCAAGCCCTAGCTAGCCAACTACCTCCTAGCTCCCCTGGTCCTGAAAGTAGCACCCCTAGAAACCTACTCGCATTCAGCTTCCAACCAGTCACCACTTCACGTATCCGTACCGTGATCAAAAAATTAAAACCCATTACACTTTCTGCTGATCAACTCCCTGCTGAGTACATACAAAAATCAGCTGATGCTATTGCTTACCCCGTCTCAGTACTAATCAATCGAACCATAGTAGAAGCTAAAATTACCACCATCTGGAAAATATCCTATGTAATCCCACTTCACAAAGGAGGAAGCTCTACTGAATTCTCTAATTATAGGCCAATAGGTATACTCTCTCCACTTGCAAAGATTATGGAAAAATGTATTCATAGACAACTCATGCACCACCTAATCCAGAATCACTTATGGCAGACACTCAGCATGGCTTCCATCCTCATTACAGCACTACTTTAGCCTTTACCAACACCATAAACCATAATCGCAACAATAATTATATGTCATTAGCCCTCTTCTTGGATCTTTCCAAGGCATTTGATATGGTTGATCACCAACTTTTAATCCACACCCTGCAAACATTCTGTCTAGATACTAGAGCCCTTCAATGGTTTTAATCCTACCTGAATGGTCGACAGCAGGCTGTCCTCTGGCAGAACAAACTCTCTAACCTTCTACCTAACACCCTTGGAGTACCACAAGGCTCTATACTAAGGCCCCTGCTGTTCTCCATCTTCATTAACAACCTTTATACTGTCATCCCAAAAGTCAGCTGTATCCAATATGCTGATGACTCTACTCTGATTTGCTCGGCCACATCTCCAATAGAGTTATGGTCAGCTATCCAGACCACCTTTAATACAATAGAAAACTGACTTTCTGAATCTCGTCTGATCCTAAATCCCCAAAAAACTAAAATGCTGTTATTTCCACCAACACGTCGGTCTACCTCTTTCACCCTTTACCATAAATTCAAATGATGACACAATAATCTCCCCTGACCCCTCTACAAAACTATTAGGTGTCATCATAGATAATAATCTAAAATTCGACCTACATGTTAACCAAACTATCAAAACCATCAATAAAAAACTAGGGTCACTTTACAGAATAAAAGCCTTCCTAACCCCTCCAGCTAAAATTGCCATAGCTCGCTCTCACTTTCTTTCAACCCTTCTGTATGCATCCCCTCTATTTTTGAATTTAAACAAGACTGTCCTAAACAAACTCTCAATTTGCTACAACCACATTGCCAGGTTTGCCACTGGGCTGCCTTTTAGGACACATCATTGCATCAATCTAAATCAGCTTGGGTGGCTTGAACTACCCAGCCTAATCCAGTATAACCAACTGATTATGGCCTATAAAATCCTCTATAATCCAGACAATACTCCTGCACTTAAAAATATTATCACCCCCTATAACAATCCTAGACCACTTTGATCCTCTAACAAACTACTAATTCAGACTAACAAAATTAATAACACAGCCGGTGACTCTCTCTTTGCAAACTCTGTAAGTAGATCCTGGAACTTTCTTCAAGCTGATATTACCTTACTTTCCACCTTAGGTCAATTTAAAACTAGACTCAAACAACATTTGTCACTTAACTGGCTATGTCACTGTATCAAGCCTGGCTAACTCTCTCTAGAATGTGTAAAAATCTGTTAACCATCATACTGTGTAATTTAATTTAATCCTGATTTACGCTCGGGATTAACTCTAACCTGTGGAACTTGTTAAACTTGCTTACTTATGTAATCTCTGTAAATAGTCTGTTTGTAATATGCAATGCTTGTATTATGTAATGCTGTATCTGCTTACCCTTGGAGCTTTTCTCCCCGGGCCTAAGCTGAAAATGGACATGCGTCCAGTCGGACTATCCCGGTCAACAAATGTAAAATAAAAAAAAAAAAAAATTAAATTAATTGATTAATCCAGTACTGCACTTTTTTAAGTTGTATTTTCTAAACTTTTTGGTGGTTAGGTAGTGGAGGCAAGTTTAGTTAGGTACGCATGCGCGCGCGCGCACACACACACACACACACACACACACACACACACACACACACACACACACACACACACACACACACACACACACACACACCTAGGTGACCACAAGGAGCAGAGAGAGTTTAACTTGTTCCCCCCAGCATGCAGAATTCATGCTAGAAACTTTCCCTGAGTTTTGATGATTTGGGTTACATACACATACAGACACACACATAGTTTCAGCATAAATGTGCAACAGTATATATGTTTTGTAACATCTGGGTTGTGTATTCAGTAATCACATACTGCATTATTTATACATAATAAAAATATTCCACAGTGAATCTGTCTGTTTACTATGAACCATCTAGCTTAGGTCATAACTGGAAAGAGTTTCAAGACCATTTATCTTACTTGGGAATCAACACATAATAAGCAAAAACTAAGGGTACACTATGAATAATCATGCTCATTTAATCAACATAAGATTATTAAAACACAATGCATCTAAAATGAGAGGTCAACAGTGATACTCTCAAGGTGGAAAAACAATAATATTTTTGATTTGCAGGGGAACAAGCCCTCACATACTGCCCTCTTTGTTAAGTCTAACCACCATGAAAATATGCTGGCAATCTTACAGTGACAATATTTTGAGCCTTGATCAAATGGCCAGTATCAGAGAGTAGAGCTCCCAAAAACTTAATTCTTTGGGTGATTGACTGTAGAGATCAGAGGATAAACTGATTCTTCAGCCATAAAAATCATATATTATATGTTTATTTCAGCTACAATCAGAGCTATTATTTTACGTTTTTAATTTCTCCAGGTCTTTTGGGTTTCTAATATCATGACGGGAATGAACCCCATTCCTAAGTCAAAGTACGATTAAAGGTCATGAAATTAGTATTGTTTCACTCTTTGATGTTAGCCAAAGGTGCTCTTCGCAGCACCTGCAATGTGCCCAGTAATGACTCCTTCTGCAATTCGTACGGTGTTACATGAATTGGTAACATATCAAAATATGATTGTAAATTCTTTTTTATAAGAGCAGTTGCTCCTACTACTATTGGAACTGTCTGGGTATCTTTCTTCCACAATGGGTCTCATGTTTGCCTGCAGATCGAGGTATTTTATGACTTTGTGTCTCTCTCTCTCTATGCAAGACACTGTAGTCACTAGGTGTGGCAATTTCAATAATCAATGCTACTTTTGTCTTCTTTTCTTGGACCACTATATCCAGTTTTCTAGCATCTATCTTTTGGACTGTTGGTATTGGGTGATCCCATGTGATGTAAACTGCATCATTTTCTATGATTCTCTGCGGCTCATGTTTCCAATGTTTTTCAGCCACTTTGATACCATAATGTTTGCAAAATCTCCAGTGTAACAATCTTGCCACATTATTATGCCTTTCAGTATACAGTCCTTCTGCCATTAGAGTCGCAACCAGCAATAAGGTGTGTGACTGTTTCCAATTCGGTTCCACAAAACCTACGTATGTCTGTCTCTCCCACATGTTCAATGGACTTAGTAAACCAGCGTGTACGTAGCCCACTATCTTGGGCTGCCAATATTAACCTTTCATTTTTTGATGTAAATTCACCTCTCCTTAACCATTCCTGCGTTCGTTCTTGATCAACATGAGGCTCTTCCAGAAGTTTTCTATACTTGCAACTATATTTATGTTTTTTCCACATTTCCTGCCTTCTCACCTGGTCCTTTACCTTATATTCTTTCTTTTGTTTTTTAGCACATTCAGTTGCTGCCTGTTTTTTATCCACTTCTGGTTTGATTTCCATTCCTGCTTGACGTTGATATGCTTCTGCTAAATTAAGCAGAGATGTCATCTTAAATTTATTCTCCTCATGTTTCAAAACTTTCACTACATTTGGATCTTGTGAGGTCAGTAGACATGTGTGGAGTCCCACAATTGCTGATCTATACATGTAATCAATTTCAAGGAGGCCCATCCCTCTTTCGGAATGGGGAATATATAATCTTGGTATGCACTGATTTTTATAAATCATTTGGTGAACATGAAGCATCCTTCCTGTTTTTCTCTCTAATCTATCCAACACGTTTTGGGGCCAGTCAGTCATCCAAAACTGTAAGTTAGGACAGGAAGAACAAATTGGTTTATAGCTTGGATTTTGTTCCTAGATGTCAGTGCTGTTTCAGGATTAATTTAAGTCTTCTGAGGTATTCCTTACTAAGTTTTATTCACATTTGTTCGTGTTTTATTGTTGATCCTTCAATTCCCAAACACTTATACACTCCTTCTTGCTCAAGTTCCTGTGAAGAACATGTGAGATTATGAGAGATATGCAGTTGAGATAACAGATGTTTCACTTCAGAGAGTACATTGCTCTTTTTAATTCCTATCACAGAGACTACAATGCAGTATACCTCTCAACGGTTCAGGTTTTCCCAGAACGTCCAGATTTTTGCCTCATATTTTTGTCCTGCTCCTCATATAATTCATGTTTTTTTCTGCAACCCACTGAGGGCTGAAGTCACTAAATAATGACATACATTTGAGTTTCAGACTTCATATCCTTCAGAAAATACATTCTAATATAAAAACCATTATTTTTAGCAAGTAAGTTCATAACAGCAATATTTAAAATCTGTCCCTATTTTTTTGTCTTTGTCCCCCTATTATTTTTGGCTTTGTCCAGATTTCTTGCATTAAGTAGATGAGATCTATGCAAGGCAGGCATACAGACTGAGTTACAAGCAATCTCAAAGCATGGAAGGATGGATTACTTTGAATAAACTACTGTTTATAGTCAATAAAGCCAGCCGTGTCTTCTTATCTATTATTTCTCTGTAATACCCACCTGGAGGGCTCATTGTGCTTAGAAATTAGCCTCAGCATTTGCATTTGTTAATACTGTGTTTTGTGTGTGTGTGTGTGTGTGTGTGTGTGTGTGTGTGTGTGTGTGTGTGTGTGTGTGTGTGTATGTGCGCGCGCGCCTTTGTGTTTATTTTTGATTGTTTTAATAAAAAAATAGTCCCTATTATGCATAGTGGTAATGATTGTTTAGTATACATTTATTAAGTGTATAATAGTTGATTGTGAGATATACTAGACTGTAGGAATAATGAAAAGTAAAGGTTTTTATATTTTATTTTTTAACAAAAATAATAACAATTGTGATTTATTAAGTACAGAAAAGAAGTAAATTTATGACACGTTTACTGATTTGCCATGTTTTTATTCCATTGTTAATCAGGTAAAGTCACTAGTCACAAGTCTCTTCTTACTGGTGACCCACGAGTGCTTTCTGGTTATGCTACATCCATAGACACACACAGCAGGCAAATGGAAGCTGAGAGAATTAAACACTGGATTATAAGAACAAATGCAGTGTCAGTGGTGCAACAGGTAGTACACTTGCCTTTGGTACAGAAGGCTGTGGGTTCTATTCCCATACCAGATATTGCAGTACAGCATAAGGGATTGCTACACTGCTAAGTGTGCCATCCTTCCCATAAGATGTTAAATGGAGACCCTGTCTACTTCAGTTGGTAGTTGTTTAGGTGGAAGCAAAACGAGTAGGAGTCCTTCATTTTATACCAATATATATATATATATATATATATATATATATATATATATATATATATGTATACACACACACACACACACACACACACACACACACACACACACACACACACACACACATATTTACAAGAACACAAAATAAATTATAAACATGTTACAGCACTAAAAAACAAAAATACATTTCAACAAGTCACATATCTATTGACCCCCACTCCTTTTTTTTACAACCACCACTTAATTTTTCTCACAATATTTGGAGTCACCCAATTACCACTGAACATAATTTCCATCAATATTTGATTCCAAATAACCCATATAATATAAAACAAAACATGTTTATCTAACTTTTTAACATATTTTTATCCAAACCTTCATAAAATCCATATTAAATCATGTCCATATTCAATTGCTCATATCTTTGAAATTCACATATTCATTTGCTCATATCCTTGAAATTCAGTCAAATTTTTATTTTCTGTTAATATTTCCCATAACTTTCAAACTCTCTTACAATTCAGAAAAACATGATCCGAGGTTTCTAATTCCCCACAATAAAGACATGTCCTCTCATTTATAGTTATATGGCATATTTGCTTTCACTGGTAACTTATTAATTTGGAATCTTTAGTAATTTATTAATTTGTAACCTCCACAACATATCTTAACATTCCTCATTTTCATACACCAAACATTTCTTGACTTTATAGCTCTATCTTTTCTGGTGTTAAACTATGCCATAGATTGACATAATAATATTCTATCATAATGTTTTTATATCATAGTCTTCTGTTATTCTCAACTTTGTCTATATTTAATTTCCACATCCTTATTTTTTGTTTGTAACTTTTTTATTTCTTCATTCCTCCACTCTTTCTCTTTTATTTCATCATATTAAATCCCATTCTTTTTGATATTTTTTCCTTTAAAAATCTCATATAAACATTCTTGTTCCATTAATCCATTCTAACACCCTAAATAAATTCAAGGATGCATCATACACAATTAGATTTAATAATCCCAAACCTCCAGCATCCTTATCTACATATATTTGCCTCTTAACTACATTAACCATAGAACCCAAAATAAATCTAAATATTAATTCAATAATTTGTTTTTCTATATCTTTAGGTAACATGTGTACTCTTGCCATATATGCAATCTTCTCTGTCCATAATGAGTTAATCAAGTAAACTTTTTTATTATAGGATAATCTATATTTATTCCATATATTACTCAACTATCTTATATGCTGTACAAATTTTACCCATTGTTAATTTACAACTTCGTTAGATCCAAAAGGGATTCCTAATATCAAAATTTTACCAGTCCCAAAATGAATGTCCTTTATTACTTCTTTAAGCCAAGAACCTTTGCTTTTATTACTATTTAGACACATTCCTAAACTTTGCAATTATTTGTTCTAATAATAATTTGTTCCATCATTTTACTATTTTTAGTTACTAGAACCATATCCTCCACATAAGACATAATAATTGGATATTCAATACCATCATTTTTGTATGAATCTTGCCTCTATCATGTCTTTATTTATTCTTGTCAATATACAGTTCATAACCATAGCAAATAATACACTACTCATGGGACATTTTTGTTTCAATCCACTGTTCATGTTTATTTCCTCACTTAACCATCAATTTACTAATACTTTAAAATTACCATTCTTATATACTGACTGAATTACTTTCTGTATTTTTATACTGATATTATAATTTTCCAAAATTCCCCATAATAGTGCATGATTTATTGTATTAAACACCTTATGTCTCCTATCAGAATTTCCTTGCTTGATATCATCCACTATTTCCCTGTCTATCATTAATGTCTCCTGATACCCTCTCCTTTTAATTCCATATACACCATCCTCTAACACCTCATTTATGTTATTTTCTATCTATAATTGTAACATTTTCATAAATGTCTTGTAATCTGTATTATTTAAAACTACCAGTCTCCAATTTATCTCCCTCTTTTCTTCTTTCTGCCAAATGAATTTCATTATTCCATCACATATTTGTACGTGTTGAATACCATCTTGTAACCATTCATTCAATACACATATGAATATTTTGTTTTGTCAAAATTCCACATTAAATACCCTATCCCATCTGGACCAGCAGCTGAATCAATATTAACTTTCTTCAGTACTAAATCCAATTCTGTCAAAGTAATCTGTTTATCTATATCTTTATTTATGCTTCCATTAAACTTCTTTATGTTCCATTCATTAATTTGCTTTAATTATTGCTTTCTGACTGTCTTTTTAACAAATTGCGCTATAATATTCATAATCTCATATTGTTTCTTTACCACCAGCCCTTTTTCATCACTCAGTTTTCTAATTATTCCATTGTCTTCTTTAACTCCCAAATAGAGTGAAACTTCCTCTCTTTTATCTTTAACAAAATACCTTTGCTTATACAATAATCATTTTATTTTTTCTTTATTCTTTTTATATATCTCTGTTTTTTTCATATAATAAGCATTTTCATTTATATCCAAAAATTCTAATGTATTACTCTGTAAATTCAAATATTCCTCTTTTTTTTCTTTTTGTCTTAACACTTTCTCCCATTTTTAAATGGTCTGATTTATATTTTTTTCTTTAAATATTGTTAGATTAGTGTTTTTCATTTTACAGTAGTTATTAGACATTAGACAGGCTAAAGAATAAAATAGGCCTAGAAATGGTATTTTATTTATGTATACATTTTAGAAAAGCAGAAAGAAACCTTGCTGGTTAAGATACATTTTAGAAAAGCAGAAACAAAAAATCTTTCATTAAATGTTGACCTTGCTGGCTAAGCATTGAGATAATAGTTTCTCAAGGAAAGATTGCAGACAATTCTTGTTCTGTTCCTTTTTCAATGAGAAAATCAAGAGATAAGTGAATGGCCAGGCTCCTGTGAGGCTACAAAACAAGACGTAGCCTGAGAACCAAGGTTAGGGGTGTGAATGTAGTCTCTAGAGGAAAATTTCTAGGCTGAAAGGATATAATATGTGGTGTATTGGATGGCAGGCAGTCTAGTCTGATACAAGACTGGTTTAGATGTAAGTTTGATTTTAGATAAAGTTATGATAGTCATGCTTGCAGTTATGCTATATGTGTATCTCTGGTTATGCTGATTTGAGTATGTTGCAATACTCTATCTGCTGCTTTTATTGAATGTTACACAGTAGAATAAAAAAAAATGAAAAAAAGAAAACAAAAACTCTGTTTTTTTTACAATGGCACCCGAACTAACCTGCTGTCTGGGGAGAGAGATATAATTCTTATACCCAGCACACAGCTACTCTAAATAAATGAAACATCAGAGTCAGCTGTGTGCAACTTTTTCACCTCTGGTTTCCAGTGCAATATATCTTTTCTTAAGTTCACAGTGGCTGTTTCTAAATAAATACGACAGAAGTACTGAGATCTTTCAACAGTACTTGGGAAATTTCTTCAGCTCAGAGGCATCAGTAAATGTAATCCATGGTCCTACAGACCACCCTTTCAGTTAAGATATTCTTCATTTCCAGACTTGGTCACACCAGTATTTTTCCCGATGGGGGCAGTATATCCATACAACGCATGTGATTCAACTGTAGAGTTGTCTAATTTAAATTATCTCTCATAGTTAGATGTTCGTTCCACAACTGTATTATATTATCATCTCCTTTTTCATACTAATTAAGCGCATTAATCCTTTTAATCTCTTTTACAATTTTATATACTTATTATCCTCTTCAATTTCTATCCATATAGCCAGATGATCTGAAAACCCTGTCTGAATTTTCTCTTCTTTCTTAAACTATATACTGTCAGAAACTACAAAATATTCATTTTATCATTTCTTTTTATTTTCATTAGATCATAGTTAAAATCTCCTACTATTATGATATTTATATTGACTATTATATAATCAAATATTTCATTAAATAGTTCCCTTTTTTATATGTTATATATACATAAATTGCAATATTTCTATAAACTTTCCTTTCCCATCTAAAATCTACTAATGTTAGCCTTCCCAATCTTAAATAAGGTGACATCTGATATTGAAAACCCTGCATTACATAGTATCACAACACTTGAACACGTTTCACTTCCTATATTCCAAATTATACCCCCTTCAACAAATTATCTGTACTGTCTCATCTTTTGTTAATCTCTTATATCTTCTAATACTATTACATCTACCTTACAATTGTTACACCATTCCAAAATACAAAAGTCTCCTAACCAAACTTTTAATACTATTTACATTAACTGATAATAATATTCTAAGATTATTTGCCTCTCGTTTTCTTAATCTAAATTAAATTGTTTTATTGCTCTACCCATTTCTCCTTTTTTAATGTTCATACTTGAATACTGTATCTTTCTTTTTCTATTTTTTACCCTCTTACCTATAGAATTATTTTTATATCTTTGCAATTAATTTCTTTCTCATCACTTACATCTGATTCTAATTCAGGCTCTCCTTCTTTTAATTAATTTATTTCTACATCTTATATTTCCTCAGATATGTTCACAACATCTTTTTGTTTTCTATCATGTAAGTTGAATTCTTTATTTTCATCTTCATTTCCTTTTCTATATTAGGTTCCTTGTCACCCTCTTCCACTACATTTTCTACCTTTTCAAATTTGTTTGCATTAAATCTTCTAGCATCATGACCAAAATCTCGACACACATAGCATTTTTTATCACAATTACTCACAAAATGTACCCCCCTCCCACAAAAAAACAATATTTTTATAAACTTTTTATATATTATATATATTATATATATATTATATATATTTTTATATTTTTATAAATTTTTATTTTATAAACATATTTTTGGTTGACCCCAATATCGATCTACTGCTCTGTTTCCATGCACATTTATCGTACTTGGAATATGAACCATCCTATCATTCTCTATTTTCAAAATAACATTGCATTCCCCAAACCCCAGTCCATAAAACTCTACTATCAACATTTTTTTACAATACTTTTCACTTCAGAACAACATTTTTTTAGTCCCTTTATCAGTGTCCGTACAGAAATGAATATTTGCTTTCTTTTGAGTCTCTCAAAAAAATGCTTGAATCACATATTTATTCCATGGATACATATCTTTTTTTCTTTAAAATCATCCCCGCAAAGTCTCTAAACTTATGGCATTTTCAAAAAATATATCACAATATGTGTAATTTTGAATCAAAATAAAAGCTCTTACCTCTTGAGTTTTTGTAACGGTACAACTGTATCCCAGATCACATACCTATCCTTTTCTGCTCTACCCTTTATCCATACTATGAACTTCCGCTTCCCCATGCTCTCTTTCTTCTTTTCCTTTTCTTTCTCCTTTACACTCCTTCTTACAGCATCCGCAAACAAAATCTTCTCTATACCACTTTCTTCATCTTGTCTGATCCGATCCATCACCTCTCCCAACAATCATTTATTTCCACTATCTGGTTTCTTTTCATTGAACAACTGCTGCAATAAATCATCAAGCAACCCTCCTGACTGGGGAGTTGTAATTGCAATCTTATCTGATTGCTGTACTTCCACTTTCGATGCCTTAAACAACTCCTCCAAATCAGCATATATTTTCAACAAATGACTCTATTCTCCTCCAGCATTCTCCTCTACTTCTGCAACACTCTCCTCCATGCTTTGAGATGCTCTCCCATCCACCACTGACCTAGGAAAGGAGTTTACACACATATATGCTTGTTGGTCATACAGACTACAAGTGCCGTAGCAGTACGGGAAGTTCACAATTCCCTGACCAAATTTCCCCTAGTAGTAGTATAAACAGGGCCAGCCTTAGCTAAAACGGTGCCCTAGGTGAAGTCGTGCTCCGGCGCCCCTTAAGCCCCACCCACAACATACTCATGAAACACTCCTGTTTGAGCCACACCCACACGTAGGTCACTCCCCATGAAAGCCACTCCAGTTATTTCCTTAAATCATTTAAATGCATAAGAAGAAAAAGATACCTTGTAATGCAGTTAAACTACAACTACCTTTGTGTACGTGTTTCCTACGTTAAATACCAGAGCTGGATCATGGTCAGATAGGGCCCTAGGCAGGGTAATAGACCCCCCCCAGAGCAGCCCCTTCTGCAGCAATCCCCTACCCCCCCCCCCCCAGCAACAGCCCCCTCCCCAGCCACTCCAGTGTTACATTACTTGGCTATTTCTCCTCAGTTACCATAAACAATGTTCAAACCTGTCATTGTGCATACTGTTTTTTTATTTACTTCTACAATTATTACAAATATTGAAATAAAATAGCACAAACAGAGATAGCCATTTGCTAAACAAACAATACAGTCTCACAATGAAAGCAGACTTAGCACAATCAGTAAACTTCTCTGCCCTTGAAACTCACATTCTTTGAAACAACATAACTCAGATTAATTGAAACAGCATGAAAAATCACATTCATAGAAAATGCATCTGGCCAGTGGAGAATTAAGTTTACTTTTGTGCTATTTTCAAAACAGACTACTTGCACACACTTTTTAGGACATTGAATACACATATTTGTTCTTTGTTGCACCTTCCTGATTGTATTAAATTATATTCTTTGTATAATACAGCACCACTTGTTAGAATGGGTTTTAAATTTGTAGTTTTAAGCATTCTTTTAATAAGCAATAAATCAATAACTACCCATTTCAGAAAATTTCAGCCATAAAAGGCCACTCAAGACTTCTGTCATTACAATCCACCAGTATCACTTTATATCACTTTATATGCAGAATCTCTGCAGAAGTAAAATCATCTGAATAATTCTACAGTGAAGAAATCTGTAACTAATGAATAGGTTGCCACTGGCAAACAACTTTACATCAAAATGCTTTATCTACAAATTCACTGCCTGCAGCCCTTGAAGAATTAATTGCCTTGTTATATTGCAATAGGAAATGACTAACAAACCAACAAGTTCATAGTCACTAGGTATCCCATACTCAGGAGTGTAGAACCCCTTTCCCCCTTATAATGCACCAAATAATCAGCAATCGTATGGGTACTGCAATATCAGCACTCCATCTGCATGGTGTGGGAGTAGAATCCACAGCCTTCTGCAAAGGCAGTGATGCTACTAACGCTGCTTTCAGATTCTACAACACAGTGAGAAATTTGATAAACAAAAAACAGCTAGTTGCACATTGAAAACAGACTTAGCATGAACAGCAGTAATCTTTCTTCCTTTGAAGCTCACAACTCCATGAAAATGAACTGAAACTCATGATTTCCTTGAAAATGCAATGAAAGTCTTAATTCCCTGAAAATGAAACTCAAACTCACATTTCTGTCAGCACTCTGGGTAGGTGGTGTGTGCATTGGTTCCCAAACCTTTATGGACTGAGACCCACTTTTGAAAAGGGTTATTTTTCAAGACCCATGACTCCTGTCAGCATGTGTGCATGTGAAGCACGCATGGCCCTCCTTAAAGGAGAAGACGCAGCCACCATGGAGAGGGTTTTTTTTCAGATTTTAAGGGGCCATGTACTCTATTCTCATACTTTAATTAGCAGCGCTGGATCATGATCAAATGAGGCCCTAGGCAGGGTAATAGATTGGGCCCCCCCAGAGCAGCCCCCTCATACCAGTGTTCCATTACTTGGCTATTTCTCCCCAGTTACCATGAACACTGTTCAAACCTATCGGTGTGCATACTATTTTATTTACTTCTACAATGAGTACAGATACTGAAATAAAATAGCACAAACACCAATAGCCATTTGCTAAGCAAACAATACAGTCTCACAATGAAAACAGATTTAGCATGAGCAGTAAAACTTCTCTGCCCTTGAAACTCACATTCATTGAAACAGCATTAAAACCGGCATTCAAATAAAATGCATCTGGCCAGTGGAGAATTAAGTTTACCTTTAGGCTCTTTTCAAACTACAGGCTCCTTTAACACATTCTTATGGCCATGCATATATGTATGTGTTCTTTGATTCACCTTCCTGATTGTATTAAACTATATTCCTTGTATAATAAAGCACCACCTGTTAGTGTGTGTTTTAAAGTTGTAGTTTTGAACATTTTTCCAGTAAGCAATGAAACAAAATGTATGACCCAATAATGACAAAACTGCCCATTTCAGAACATTTTAATCATAAAAGGCCACTCAAACTTCTGTCATTACAATCCACGAGTATCAGTCAATAAGCACAATCTCTGCAGAAGTAAAATTCATCTGCATAATTCTACATAAGAGATTTTTAACTAATAAAAGCTGTTACTGCCTAACAACTTTACATTTGTGTCTTATCTCCAAATTCAGTGCTTGCTGCCCTTGAAGAATTAATTGCCTATGTTACACTAAAGAAAAATATACATTGGTAATATTGCAATAGGGAATGACTGAGAGCCTGACACACAAGTTCATAGTTACTAGGCATCTTATACAAAGGCGGGCACACTAAGAAATGCAGAACCCCTATCCCCTGTAAAATGCACCAAATAATCAGCAACTTGGTTATTGCATAACATGCTTCCATACCTCCCAAACTCTTAACACAAGAAATTTGAACAAAGCCTAAAATAATGGGGGGGGGGTGCAAAGGCCCCCAAACAGGGACAGATTATAAATATTGCTCTTAGAGGCTTAGAAAGTTGCTAGAATAACGGCATTTATCTTGGCATACATTTTCTGAAGGAAATGAAGGTTGAAATTCAAATGTATGACATTTAGTTATTTAAATCCTCAGTGATTTGCCAGAAAACCATACATTTTATGAGGAATAGGCCAAAACTAAGAGGCACAAATCTGAACTGTTTAGGGGTATGCATACCTCTCAACCTCTTAGTGCAAGAAATCTGGACAAAGCCTAACATAATGTGGATACAGTGGCCGAAAAAATAGGGATAGATTTTAAATATTGCACTTTAAAGTTGCAATATTGCATTTTATGAAAAACACAGAAAAGCCACAATGGGGAAAGATAATTTTTTAAAGCACTGCATTTAGAAATGGGAAAGAAGAGAGCAGCTCAAGAAAGATTTCAGGAGTCGCCCACAGACTCAGTCTCACAAAGAGGTAGACTTTTTTACAAGCTTCAAATACTACATTAGTTTACTACCATGGCAGGTTGAGTATCCACTGGAGTTGGTTGATTATCAGAACCCAATTTACTATGGATCACTAGTGTCTTTAGATCCACTGCAACATTTTCAGAATATAAAAACACAGTTCTCAATCTTTTACCACATGAATCAGGAACAAAGCCAAAAATACTAAGGGAGAAGAGCAAAAAGATCCAGACTCAGGGATGCATTTAACTTCTATTTATCTAGTTGCTTACACAGATTTTGCATTAGCATGCCCATTTTGAAGAATATAAACTATGACTCCAGTGTATCCCATCATTTAGTGATAGCAATACTCAAAAATCAGTGCACGGCCAAAAAGAAAAAATAAATATTTTAAATATGTCTATATACTCATATCTCTCTATATATATTTATCTATCTGTATATCTTATCTATATCTAGATAAATCCATATTTATAGCTAGATAGATAGATATCAGAGGCATAGCTGGCTCAACCTCCTTTCTCAAACTGAAGAACAAAAAAAAAAAGGGGGGCAACTCTGATAGACTGCTTATGGCAGTCTGAAGCAAAGGCGATAGTTACATATGGAAAATGGAATAGCTGTAGAAAGCGTGCGCCCTCGTGTTAACAACACTTATTCTTGTAAAGCACCAAGGCCCGTACACAGTCTTCAGGACTTTCATTTAACATTTTGGGGGTAGAAGGACACAGTGAAGAAGGAAGTAAGTAACAGTGTTTGTTGAACAAAACACACACACACACTTTCTCTCTCATATACACACATACTATCACACAGATACTATCTCACACAGTAACACACACGTTATCTCTCATACAAACAGAATGAGTAATTTAAATTCCATACACATACATACACACACACACACACACACACACACACACACACACACACACACACACACACACACACACACACACACACACACACACACACTTTCTCTTGCATACAGAAGTGAACAGTTTAAATTACAAACACAAACATACACTTACCTTCTTTTTAAACTGAATGGCCACACTAGTACACATGACTTTAACCCCTCTCTTAACTGAACTGCTAACTTAAGTTCCACGTGCGATGGCAGAAGTTTTTTTTTTTTTTTTTTTTAAACCTGTTGAAGCCTCCCAGCCAATCTGAAACTATAAAAGTGGGAGACCGTTCATCCTTCCCCCTCTCCCTATTGTTTTGGCGCCCTTCACTCAGAGACAGGGCACCGAGAAGATTGCAAAATACCAAAAGTAAATTAATTAAAATAAATAAATACATAAAAAATGTGCCCTTTACGAGGTTGGCCTGTACGGCGCCCTAGGTGGTCGCCTAGTTTGCCTATGCCTAAGGCCGGCCATGAGTAGAAAATACCATGTTGGGTGTCATCTGAAAACAGGTTACTAGCCTAGTAGAACTAACTTGGTCTACAAAAAATATAATAAATAAAAATCATCAGCATCTTGTAGTTTAATCCTCTGCACTAAAACTGTAAGAACCGATGTGTCTTTCTTTTTGATTATCTCTGAAAAGAATAGAAAGACTGTATTATATATTTTGTTATAGTTTTATTTGTATTATTTATGTATTTTATTTGCTTACCTTTTGCCGTGTGTTGTTTTCTTCTTGTTTTAAATGTTAAAAATGATTCTATGCGAACAAATAAGGCAAAAGGCTGCTTTATGTGTTCAAGTTAAATTATTTTTGTCACATTTGAATTCACAGTGACTCAGAGCTATTAACCTGGCAGAATACAGGAATATGGAACCTTGTGAAGCTATTTTACATATCAGTAACAACATGCTTTACAAACATATAGACAGCTTTTCATGTACTCCAGGCTTTAATATTAATAGGAAGAATCAACTTGGTAGCAAGTCTAATGAATGAAAAACACAATATATGTAAGCAATAATGTCCTCCCATCATTTTCTTGGTTGGTTTGGTAGATGACCAGCTTGTTGTCATTATATGTTTATGTGGTTTAGGTTTAATTATTATTTTAGTATACATGTATAGTTACACAGTGTTTTACTTTTGTGTACTATGTGTTTAAATGACCTTCTTAGGTTTGTGTGACTGACTTTTTTGTTTTATGTTGCTATGGAGACTGCTGGTCTTCCATGCATGTATATTTTGCTAACTTCCGGTTCTTTTTTGCATACTTCATTTCCTGTTTATGGTGTATATGCTTTCATTTTATCAGGATTTTACTGCTTACATTTTTGGAAGCTGTGTATTGTTCCAGGTCAGATAATGTACTTAAATTTAAGTTGTTAATGCTTTTATCGCTGTGGAGTATGTTTCCCTTATGTCACATTCCTAACATCTGTGTTGTTTCCTTTTTTAACACAGATATAGTTATATGTTTGAGTTGAGTTGCATGTGTTTCTGCTATTTGGTATTGTTTTTAGTGATTTATTGTTTTATCTGAGGGTCTTTTTGTCTTTATAGTATATTATCTCTGCTAAAAAAACTTTTCAAGATGGTAGATGTTCCTTTTGATATGGTTCTCTGTGGATGGCTCAGTGATATCTTATTGTAATTTGTCTTTATCAGAAGTATCTTGTGTGCATAAATAATAGCCTTATTATTGTTTTCATTTGTCCATTCATGCTTGGAATTTTAATCTGGGAATTGTGTATCTGATTTTATCATATATTTATACCTTGTTGTATTGTTAGTATTTATGTATGTGCCTCCCCCTTTCTCCCCTCTCTGTTTCTCTGTATGTGTATATATATATATACATATATATATATATATATATATATATATATATATATATATATATATATATATATATATCTATATATCTATCTATATATATATATATATATATATATATATATACACACACACACACACACACACACACACACACATATAATAAGGATGAAGGTGTCACCAAAAAGTATATTTATAGGCTGAAGTCCTCATCGACCAATCAGTTATATCCATAGCTCTTAGTGACTAAAACTTCTTTAAACCTGACATATTTACACTACTCAGTAAAAAATAAAGTAAACATTTACACACTGCACATGCCAAATATATATACTGATAACACCAAAAACTCCTGGCTTATTTAAAACAGTGCCCTAAACACAAATGTACACTACGTTTAACTGGCAAAAATAAAAATTAAAGAAAAAGAACCCCATATGTCATTCCATTTTCAATGCAATGTAAAAGGAAAGTAGAACATACTGCCCATCTTAATCACCCCCATGAAATGAATTCTTATTAGAACAAAAAAAAGTTAAAAGAAAAAAAAAACACTAAATGCAAGTAGCCTATATGAAAACAGCTTTAACAGTGAAATGGTCCCAATTCCAACTACTTAATCTAAGTAAAAATAAACAAAACAAAATATAAAACTAACACATGCTAGCATTACTCCTAAAATAAGCTCCTAAAATAATCTAACAAATCAAATATCTGTACAGAAAAAATCCAAGTACTTAACATAAGTAAAACTAAACTAAACAAAATATGAAAATAATGTGCTAACATAACTTAATAAACTCCTTAAATAATCTAACAAATGGAATACCTCTACAGAAAAAAAAGATTAAATTTGACCTCCTCAGTATAATACAAAGCCTTTCATGAGAAATACCCTTCATAAAAACCTACATAAACTACATAAAACCTATTCAGTAGAAATGCAGGCAATTAATGAAGACAATTGAAGCCACAGGAAATGCTACTCTAATATAAAGAAGCAAATAATAAAATAAAATGGATAGTGGTCTGGTTTGTATGATACATAGAACATACCATATTATAGAAGTAGGCACTCATTTCATGACTTGTGGCTTCAGCACTCACAATGAACCGTTATTTAAATCTACAGAACAATATACTTCATGCATCACATACCAATCCCCATGTTTTCAGTAAATGTATGCTTATCTGAAATATAGATATATGCAGAAATACAAGTTTCTCACATGCTTATTATAAGCCAGTTGATTCTTTATCCAAAAACACTGACCTTATATGTCTTAGAACTTTTAATAAGACTATAACCCTCACTATTATTACCTCTACTGACTTATGAGGGTGATAATTCATACTCATCTGTCTCCCAGGCTTTTCAAATATCTCTATTGTCCAGTTAACATCTTTCTTAGGTCCTCCAAATTAAGCATATAGGTGTCTGCAAATAAACTGAAATTGCTCAACTCCATTAGTCTTCCCTTTCAAGTATTGCTGTACCCTGTTCTAATAACTCCTTGATCAGCATGAACACGATTGGTGATAGTGGGCATCTTTTCCTTGATCCCAAAGTCTTCCTTCCATGACATGCCACTATTATTACTATTGTTGATCACAGATTACTCATACAATACCTTCAAGAACCCGAGACATAAAAATTCAACCAGTTGTGTTCAGGTGTTTATGCGTGACAAATAATTCTAACCACCTCTCCCTAATCCAGTTTCTTACTAAGTACTACAAAATTCAACATCAATGCTAGTGAACATCTGACTACCTTTTTTTGTCACAAACCTTACTATGCGATGACATCAAGACCTTGATAAAAAAAAATCTTTGGGGTACCCCTTCTGTCTGGCAGTGCCATCATCATCATTGCATCCGAACCCTAACTACATTTAAAAATAGACTTGTGACACTTTATTTCCTGGTGTGATGTATAGTGCACTACAACTAAATATTGTAGACATGGCACTTTATACAGACCTCAACACAGATAAACAATAAAGTATTAACTTTGTAAAGAAACGAAAATGCAAATTAATGTGACCAACACCCCCCCCCCCCCATGTTTATTAATCCCCAAACATTTCTCAGTTAATGAAAACGCTTTCATTTTGAATGGCTTTCAAAACTTACAGTTCTGGAGATTTATCATTAATGGGTTCATGAGAAATTTCACAACAAACTGAGGAAGACAGTATTAAATAAATGTGCAATATTCAAATAATCAAAGAGCTCTGGTTTCTGCCTTGGCTAAAAGTTACTTTTTGACTTCCACTGGTACTAATGGCTCATAATTAAAGGCTGTGTCTAGCCTGAAGTTTATGATATCTCCATGTTAAAGTTTAATTTCCTTTTCCAATGTAATCTATGAAACAGTTTAGATTGTCTATTTTCCATAAGAGCACAAAGCTTAGAACTTAAGTTTAATAAAATTCAGACGTAGTGGTTCATATATAGTATTACCAGAAGATATCTGATGGTACACATGGCACTGAAACTTCAACTGGCCAAATCATTTCTGGCTTATAGTACAAGTCAGTGAGAAAGTCCTGTGGTTCTAACTGTGTTTTAAAGTTCTGTGGTTCTAACTGTGTTTTAAAGTCCTGTGGTTCTAACTGTGTTTTAAAGTCCTGTGGTTCTAACTGTGTTTTAAAGTCCTGTGATTCTAACTGTGTTTTAAAGTTCTGTGGTTCTAACTGTGTTTTAAAGTTCTGTGGTTCTAACTGTGTTTTAAAGTTCTGTGGTTCTAACTGTGTTTTAAAGTCCTGTGGTTCTAATTGTGTTTTAAAGTCCTGTGGCTCTAACTGTGTTTTAAAGTCCTGTGGTTCTAACTGTGTTTGAACTATATGCAAAAATATAATCTGTATGGAAGTCTTTTCCTTGACATTTTCATAAAAATATATGAAATGTTGTATGAGTAGGACTAACCTGATATATGAGGAAGAATGTCATGTTAGAGAAACAGAGCCGTGCTGGTTACTACCTTTAATATGTTTATGTGTCTTTGGCTGCATAGAAAGTAAAACGTAGTAGTAGCAGGAATTATGTATTATCTACGTAAATGAATGGGGTCTATATCAGAACATTGAAGCATTAAAACTTCTAATGTTCTGATATCGAACACTATTCAATGAACGCTAAGAGTAGCGAAGCTGCAGAACAGCAAATTCTTTCCTCGGGAAAGAATTTGGTTGGCCGTTTCTTTGGCTTCGCTATTCTTAGTGCTGTGGTGGAAAGTTACGGGTTGGGTTCAGGTAAGTGTGCGATTGTTTGTACATTAGGGTTAGGGGTGGGTTAAGTGAGTTAGGATTAGGGCGCAGGTTAGGCGTATGTGCGATAGTGACAGACTTTAGGGTTGGGGCGGTTTAAGTGAGTTAGGGTTAGGGTGCCGGTTAGGTGAGTGTGTGAAAGTGATGGACCTTAGGGTTAGGGTTTGGGTTAAGGTAAGTGGGTAGATAGTAGTGTATGTTTAGTTTAGTGTAGCATTACATGTAGGAATTTAAGTGTATGTGTGTGGTTGCTGTTTGTTTGATGTGCTTGTGTTGTGTGTATGTGTTTCGGAGCAGCAAATTTTTTCCATGGGAAAAAATTTGCTGTTCTGAATGTTCGATATTTTCATGTTTAAATGTTTTGGGGCCGATGAAATAGCATTCGCTATTTTCATCTTTCGATAACATGATATAAATGCAATGAATGGGTAGTTACAAGATTTGTTTGGTGGGGTGTTGCAGTAATGGGTTTATAAGTGTGATATTGTCCAAGAGCCCAAAGGTGATATATTAGGATGTCACAAATTTTTTTTTTTGCAAAGAATAACAGTTTTAAAAACACATACAGCAATTCTTTATATGCTGCATGTGTTTGTGTGCGTGCATATATTTATATATACATATTATGTGAAATGCATGCAATTTATCTATGCATATGTCTCTTTGCATGTGTGTAAATGTAAATGTACACAAACATACAAACAAATTGTATCTAACTAGCTACATCTTTGAATTTGTGTGAGTATGTCTGAATGTGTGTGTGTATATATATATATATATATATATATATATATATATATATATGTATATGAGTGTGTATATATACATTCACATACACATGAATTGTATCTCACCAGCTATATGTGTGTGTGTGTGTGTGTGTGTGTGTGTGTGTGTGTGTGTGTGCGCACCCATGCGCAAGTGTGTGAGTGGGGGTATATTTAACCATCAGATGGATAAAAATGACATATATAAAATTACATTTATAAGATGCATTGGTGATAAGCTTTTGATTCCATAAACAAGCTGATAACATAAATGTTATTTATCAACTTTGGAACATCACAAGTTCTAAGAACTTATTTAAATATAGCAATAATCCTCACCATATTCAAAGTAATACAACTTAAAAGTAGAACAGATACATCTATTCTGTCGACATCATGATATTCCACAGACAAATATCTGCAAAATGAATGTTTTGTAACCACTGCTGACTTTTAGATGTCATTAAACAGGTACAGCAACACCAACATCAACACATACATCCACATCTCATGGAGTCTCTATTTCTAAGCCATAAGGCAAGCCACCTCACAATCCAACATTCTCGTCAATGGAGACTCCATTGTCAGACCACTGTTCTCCCTGCCACCAGGCTGAGTAAGGAGAAAGTTGTGGTCAGTTGATTATCAGGGTGCAGGATCTGCCATTTTATGCACACACTTAGGTCATTGGAACACAAGTACCAGTATGAATCAGTCATAGAACATGTGGGTGCAAATGACCTGAGACCTACCTCCCTAGACAATATGAAGAAAGACATCATGGAGCTCTTGGAATATGTGTCTCAGGCTGGTATGAGCCTAGCACTGAGCAGCATTTTACCTTCTTCAAGGATGATGCCATAATATGAACAGAATATTTGTCTTAGTTTCTGGTGTCTTTCTAAGGGGGTACAATATTTGTCAGCCCAGAAAGAGATGGTCAGCTGACCATACTGCTTTGTGAGGGATTGTCTGCATCTCACCCCTCTTGGCTTTTGAATATGAGTAAATTTGAAAAAATGGTAAAGTGCCTTAAATAAACGACCAATAAACCCAAAAGGAAGGCACTGCTAAGGCAAGCTGGATATCAGTCAAGAACATTTATGTCAATGTTTTGTGGTTTTTAAGGTTTTTAAACAGTTCTTTTTAACGAACAATGATTTTTAAACAGTGATTTTATGTGACCATTTAGAAATGCACTGTTCCTTTTATTTTTGTGGTTTCTTAATCACTCAGTTCATTTGATTGGCTTTTGGGTTTTTAAACTTTGCATATAATCAAGGATTTAACTATTGGTATGCTCATCAGATGAAGTTATAAGATGAAAATGGGGTGAAAACAGTTAAAGCGTTTGTGTGGATTTATCTTTTTTTGTCAGTGTGCTTTGGTGTCAACAATAATTTTTTCTTGACTGGTATCCAGCTTGCCTTACCACTGCCTTCCTTTTGAATATTAGCTAAAACATTGTCTTCCCTCATAGTGCCTTTTTTAGGCAGTGCCAAACTGAAAATACTTCTGACACGGCAAATCAAAACCAAAAATTCTAAAGGTGTTACTGCTCAGTGCTAGGAGTCTAAACAAGAAACTCTACTTTCTACAAGCTTTCCTCACCCTAGAGAGCATTATCATCTGTGCAGTCACTGAGACATAGGTTCATAGGTTCATACTAGGCTATCTGCCCGAGGGCATTTACAAGCCTAGCCCATCGTTTTGTGGCTTATGCCACCCCTTTAGTATGGGGAACTATACCCATTATTTTGCTGTGCCTCTGTCGAGCAGTGACACTGAGGTAATCCCTGGGGTATATCTGCGATCTCCCATCCATTGGTCAAGATTTCTCTTGAACAAGGCCAGCGAGGTGCTCTGCCTCACATGTACCGGGATTTTGTTCCACAGCATAGGGAGTCTTTGGGTGATGAATCTATCCCTCCAGCACGTCCTATTAATAGCCGTGTCAAGGTTTAAGTCTCCGCCCTTGTGGCTCTGATGGATCTAGATTTTTGAGGTGAAGCATATTCATCAAATCTGGGTTTGACATGGCCTTGTATGTTAGGCAAAGGTCACCTCTGAGCAAGCGGTGCGACTGAATAGAGCTGGAGTTCTTTCAGTCGGGCAGCATAGGACAGGTTTTGAGACCCTTTATCCTTTTGGTGAGGAACTTTGTGGCCTCTCCAGCTGCTGCAAGTGTCGGGTCAGATACATTCCGAATGGGGCATTGTACTCAATCATTGGTCTGATGAGTGATGAGTAAAGGGAGACTATGACCTCCCTTGATCTAGATGAGAATCCCTTCATGATAAGGTGGGCAATGTAGAAGGTCTTCCTAACTACTTTAGCTACATGGGTGTCGAATGACAGACTACTATCAACCTGGGTCCCCAGGTCCCTGATAACTTCTTCTGTGCTCAGTGGATTGCCACCTATTTGGTAGCTAGGGGTAACCTTGTTTTTCCCGAAGGGTATGACTATGCATTTTTGGCATTTAACTTTAGGCCGTGGCTCTGGCACCAGTTATCCGTTTCTGTGAGACCCTTCTGAAGGATATCTGTGTCAGATGTGTTTTCTACTATGGCGCCCAGTTTGCAGTCATCTGCAAACTTTGTCAGCCATAACCCTCCTGTGTTTGCTTGTACTTGGAAAAGTAGATGCCAAACAAGAGTGGGCCCAGGACTGAGCCCTGTGGGACACCACTTGTGACAGGCTTTGAGTCTGACATGGCGCCAGCAACTCTGACCCTGTGGGTTCTGTCACTCAGCCAGTTTGCAACCCATCTTGTGATGTATGGGTTGACATTTAAGCTGATGAGTTTTTCAATGATACCCGAGTGGGGTATTGTATCGAAGGCCTTAGCCAGATCGAGGTAGGCTGTATGGACTGCCTTTCCCTCATCAATGGCTTTGGTGACTGTTTCGAAAAAGTCAACCAAGTTTAAAAGGCATGATCTGCCTTTAACAAAGCCAAACTGGGTTGGATCCAAAGTCTGCAAATTCCCTATGTCTTTATTTATGAGGTCCATTATGATCATGATGGTTTAAAGCTGAGGATAGCACCCTGACAGTGCAAGGCTATAATACCTTCCACACATTTAGACCAGCTACTATACAGGCAGGGACTAAAGATGAAGGTGTTTCAGTTTACATCAGAAATAAATGTACATCAAGGCTGGTCAAGCAGAAAGATGCTATTGACCTCCTCCATGTTAAAATCACCATAGGCAAAATCCTATACTACTTCCTTGCAAGCTATTGGTTCCCCCCATGTGCCAGGAAACCTATAACATATATTTAAGCTTACTAGAAGCACTCACCATCCAACTCAATACCATATTCATTGGCAACTTTAATTACCCACTATTGACTGGGAATCATATATGACACTAAATGTGTAGCCACAGAGATTCCTGGATTTTGTAAACACAAGCTCCCTGGACAGGGTTGTCAGTACGCTGACTAGGACACAAAAATATTAGAGCTGGTCCTCATTAATATGGGAGAGTGCTGTACACCCCATTATAATGTCCTGTCTGGTAAGTTCAAACCAGAAAATGGTCTCCTTTAAAGTAAAAATAAAAGCTTTGAACCCCAGCTAACCCTGGAATGTTCTGAACTACTCTAAGGCTAACTTCCTACTATTAAGTGATAACCTAGCAAAATTTCATATCCCCTACACAGAACTGTTTACAGAAACCCTATCCAAACATGTTAATAGCTGCATAGGGGCAGCTGTACCCACCAGGAATAAGTACAGAACTAACTCATAAAACAGTCCACCCTAGTGAAATCACAACATCAATAAGCTGTATAACAAAGGAAGACAATTTTGGCAAAAATTAGGAGGTGTAGCACTCAGCAGGATGAAAGTGATCTCATCAAACTAAGCAAACAACTCAGAAGACAAATAAAGTCTACCAAAACCAAATCTGAGGTAAATGTAAGGTCAACCACAAGGCATATTTTAGATATGTATGTAACCTCAAAGGCAATACACAGTTTTGTGCAGCGCTCATTGTTAATGGAGCCACCTATACTGAGCCAGAAGATTTATCAAACCTATTGGCAGACAAATTCTTAATTTAGTTAGAACTGGAAAGTCCACCTCTACAAAGAAGCCAGTCACTAGACGTGTCCATCTGGATCGGTCCTGGGTTCGCTCCTTTTTGGCATTTACTTCTCTGAAGTCAAGGCCAGTGTCACAGGCATCTGGTTGACCTCATTTTCATATGATTGCAAATTAGAGCATAGACTCCTCTACTGACAATGATATTCTCCAAGAAGGACTGACACAGACAAATTACTTGTATCAGAGCTATTGACTAGAACTAAATGCCAAGAAATGTATTACAGTATCCTTTGGGAAGTCATCCACCCCTGGTAACTATCATATTGACAATACACAATACACCCCCTAAGAGTCAACTTAGTAGTTAGGGACTTGAGGACACCTGTAGGTAGTAATCTACAGGTGTCTACAGTAGTGAAAAAAATCACTCTGTGTCATGCAATTTATAAAAAAAAGGTATGGCATCTAGGTCTAATGAGGTCATTGTTCCACTGTATTTGGCATTCATCACACCTGTCATTGAGTACAATGCCTCCTTTGGTATGTACCTAACCAGGTGCATCCAACAACTGGAATGTCCACAGAGGTTCCTTGCTAAAAGAATACATGATGTAAGTAAAGGAAACTACAAACAGCACTTCCAAAACCAGACCTTGGTTGGTAGCAAAATATAATAAAAACTAATAACTCAACACACCAAGTTAGCAAAATATAATAAAAACTAATAAATCCACACATGATTTCCTTTGGTGTTTAGCCCACTTTTGGAAGTGCTGTTCATAGTTTCCTTTGGTGTTTATCCCGCTTTTGAAAGTACTGTTTGTAGTTTCCTTTGGTGATTTTTATATACGGTTTCAAGTATACAAGATGCAAGTAACATGTCCTTTGCAGACTGCCTTAAAGTCCTGTCCCTGTATTCTGTCTCTTAAGGCTGTTGAGGGGAGATGTATGCCAGACAGAGATCTCCCCTCAACATCCTTAAGATATAGAATACAGGGATAGGACTTTAAGGCAGTCTGTAAAGGACATGTTACTTGCATCTTGTATTCTTTTAGGCAGACGTTGTTGGTACCCACCCTGTGATATAAACAGAACCTATTGGAGAGATAGGTATGATACCCAGAGACTTCCCTGCAACAGGCTCCACAACCATGTGAAGCAGCGTTCTTCCCTAGCCCAATTCAAGTGTTACTTGGACAATTGTATGGGGTCAGAGAAAATTCATCCCTGGTTTGGTACCTTTGTCTCTAATAGACACAGGCAGTCTGCAAATGGTTCATCTCCCAGGCCCCTGCTTGTAAATGTTTCATCTCCCAAGCCCCTGCTTACACTCATCAAGGGTACCAGAACCTGTCAGAGATTTGGAATGCATGGCTAGGCTTAGAAAGACCTCAGTGGTCATTAGCCAAGTAATCACCTATGAACCTATCTTTTCTTGTCTTTTTTTTTTTTTCGTTTTTAATAATCTTATGTAAACAACACAAAGCAAAACAAAATAACAGAATGCCATGAGAGCAAAACTATGTAGCATGCTAACAAGTATGTCATGTTTTCTTTTCATAAACCATCTACTTTATTATAATAGGAGCAAAAAAGACTGACAGGGAGATTTTCCAAATTTCTTAACAAACACGTCAGAGTAACATTAAAACAAAGCATTATACTAGGGGGATGTAAGCGCACAAGTTATTTGTTGTTACATATTGAGCAGAATTTTATACCTATAGCTTGTATTTTTTCTATAAATGGCCATAAATAACAAAATTATTGCATTTTCCAGAACTTTTAAAAAATTAATTAGTGTAACTTAAAGGAAAGGATTGTTCCACAGAAGAGTGCTTCATTTAGTTTAACCTTTTAGAGAATTTTGAATGTACTTATGTAAATGTTGCCTGAAATGCTTGGCATTTAAAGAACATATTCATACAAATTATGTCAGATTCATATTACTGCAATAACCTGCAATGTTTGTATTGCAAAGAACATATTCATTTAAATTTTGTCATAAGTGTTTCTCTTACCTATAAAGCTCAGGTCATGGCTGAGAAAAGTCTTTTGACCAGATCACTTACTTAGTTAAAAATAAACAAATAAATAGATATTTAACTTGCAAATAAAGTGATAGGGCAAATCATGTATTTTCCTTGCCCTTTTTTCCACATTAAAGACATGTTTTTTAAACCCTTCCCAAAAGGAAACTTTGTTGAAAAGTAGAAGTCAGGAGCTCAATGAATTTGATTTACAGCTTGGGTATATGGAAATGTGAATCTTGCTTGTGCCTTTATCAGTCATGAGATCAGCGATTCCACCCACTTTCCAGTGTACATGAAGTTAATGATATTGAATACCTAATTCTCTAAAAACCCTTTTCTATGTATATATCATATGCTTAACTTTCTGTATACTCCCTCCCCTCCCCCATTCCCTCCCTCCTTCTTCCTGTCTGTCTCTCTCCCTCGTTTTCTCTCGCTCTCTCTCTCTTTATATATATATATATATATATATATATATATATATATATAAATAAATATATATAAATATATGAGTATATATTGAATGAGCTAATGATTTAATGATCCTAACATAGGTGATCCAAAAAAATAATAATGTAATATTCACCCTATCAAACGCACACACACACACACACACACACACACACACACACACACACACACACACACACACACACACACTGAGAGATTACATATAAAATCACACACGCACAAGCACACATGCACATACACACACGCAGAGACACACACACACACACACACACACACACACACACACACACACACACACACACACACACACACACACACACACTGAGAAATGACATATAAAATCACACACGCACAAGCACCCATGCACACACACACTCAGACACACGCACACACACACACACACACACACTGAGAAATGACATATAAAATCACACACGCACAAGCACACATGCACACACACACACACACACACACACACACACACACACACACACACACACACACACACACGCACACACACACACTGAGAAATGACATATAAAATCACACACCCACAAGCACACATGCACACACACGCAGACGCACACACACACACACACACACACACACACACACACACACACACACACACACACACACACACACACACACACAGACAAATGACATAAAATCACACACACACACACACACACACACACACACACACACACACACACACACACACATCATCATCATCAACAACAGCAGCAGCATCACAGGAAACACAGGGCCGATGTTTCTTGCAGAGAGACAAGCCCCCAGCACAAGCACTAATTGATATACACCAGCTCTGAGATTGCACAACAATGGATACAAGGCATATTCCCAGTTCCTTCTGCAATACACTTTACTCAAAGCTCAGCTGATACCTTCCATTCATTTGTGCTACCATTTGATAAGTCTTCCATTCAATAAAGCAGGGCACAGCATTACATATTCGACCAGCTGTGTCTTCTCTTTGATCCACTGAATGGAGCCCACATATGAATATCTATGTTCATAATAACATCACTGTTGCAGTAGCCGAAGCTATTTGGGATGTCCTGCCAAGGACTGGACTAGCCAGCCAGCTTTCAAAGCTTAAAGGCACCTTCCACACACCATATCCACTGCACTGTGTCTTACAAAACCGCAATGTCTATATTTGACAAAACTGTTTTTTGTCATTGTTTCAAAAACTGTGTTCCTTCCTTCTTTCATGTCTGTACATACATTATTAGGCATTAACCTTGCTGATGTTTGTCTTGCTCTGCAATCTACTAACAGCATTTCCCTCTCACGTTTATAGTAATATTGAAAACTTTTGCTTCTTCAATATTAATAAGCAAAACCATCCCACAGCTTTCTTTGTTCCCCATTCTTGAAATCACATTGCTCCTCAATGTTTATTTTTTGTAATAGTAATTTTGATTTTCATTTAAATGTCTTGCATCCAGCAAACATATACAATTTTCTTGCAAATCCCTATGCCATTCATACATTGAAAATACTTTCCTTTACTTTATTTTTGTACCAACCTGTTAACTATTGATTTGTTACAACAGCACCCTCTTCCTGACATACATCTTCAATATGCAAATACGTATGTCTGCTTTCTACACTTGAATTAATTTTTATATTTCCTTAATTATCTTCATGTTTCCATTTAGCCTCATTCCCAGAAAAAAAAAATCTTCTTCTTCCTTAGATATTATTTCACTTTCAGAAACAATGTGCATGCCTTTTATGTCTTCAGTCTCCTCTCCTACGTCTTTCCTATATTGCAATCAAACTACAGGTGTCTTCCTTTCAAATTATGTACACCAACTCTGAGACTGTACAACAGCAGGGTAAGGGCGTTCCCAGACCCTGCTGTAACACAATCTCTCACAGAAAGGAGCTGACAAGCTGCAAAACAGCAATAAAAGAATATTTACTCTTACAGACAGCAACCCTTAGACCATTTAAAGACCACCTTGAAAAATTTTAATGAATGTTTCTTTTCATCACTTTGACTGCAATATTTCTTGTCAGTCACTAATTTAGCACCTGTCATTTCATCTTTATGTTCAGCCTCAATATTTGTACATAAGTTGTTTTCATGAGTTGAAAACTTACATTTACTTTCTTATTATTCCTCCTATGTGCACATGTGAAGACATATAAATTCTATGGATGCAAATCCTTTTTCTTTACTATCAGCCTCATAGTAACTGAAAAGCCTTAAATGCCAAATCATAAAATCTTTATTCTCTAAATGAATCAGGGAATTAATTTATGGGGCTTTAAAACCAGTGGGTGCAACTAATTTAAAGCAAATAATATACCTGTTTACCTAACATCCCTACTACTTCCTGCTTTCACAACCTCTGTTGTTTAATCTTTACACATTACTGCAACTATGTTCTTTTCACATTCTGGAACCTGTGATGCAGGAACATTCTTGATGTCAGCCTGCAGATTCTGTATTGCCAACAGTTCTTCTTCTTTCGCCTTTTTCCCGGTTAGGGGTCACTACAGCAGATCATCTGTCCGCTCATGATTGGCAGTGGAGTTTTACTGTGTCGAGTTGCCAGCCCGGCGCCCAACCTTCCACAGAAGGCACACACACGCACACACCTAGGGCCAATTTAGAGTGTCCAATCTGCCTACTGCATGTCTTTGTGATGTGGGAGGAAACCGGAGCACCCGGAGGAAACTCACGCGACCAGAGGGAGGACATGCAGACTCCACACAGAAGGCACCCCAGCCGAGAATCAAACCGGAAAATTATATATCTAAAATCATAACTAGAGACTGTCTTGCTATTTTTATCCAGGAGGAATTGGTTTGCTGTTGTAACAATCCAAAATTTTGCAGTAGCATCTTCCAGTTCTTCCTCTGATTCTGCATCACTACTATGGTCTTCAGCCCTACATCCTTTAAAGTTGTAAAAGTTGCAGTCAGTAACTGCACTAATTCATCTGACTCACATATTAGTGTCTGCTTAGCATTACTTTCCAACATATTGGCTGCTGTCATGTTGGTGTAAAGCCAACATTCTTCCATCCCCCAACAACGGGTAAGCCAAATTCCCCTAGTCGGGACAAATGCAGCCTCAAGTCTCTCTTAAACTAGCCCATAAGCCCAGTGGGGCTAACCTAGTCAACATAAATAAATAAATAAAATAAAAATATAACTTGGTGCAATTGTTCTTATGGATAAAGGAGCAGACATACATTTCCTTTGCAGTTCATTTTAGTAATGAAAATGTTTTACTGCAGAAAAAAAGCTGTTCATTGGGAAGCAGAAAACAATATTATAAGTTTGATCATTTAGCAAGCTCTTTAGCCTGATAGTGATGAGCAATAAGCCAAATGTATGCAACATGAACATTTCATTTGAACTTAAATTATTACAAGTGCCACTTGGTGAAGTGTTTCCATAAGGAGGTGACAAAATTGTACAATACATTGACTGTCTCATAATATAGCAATAATCAATGACTGGGTGTGGTATATTGAAGATTTACCCACAGATGGTGTGGTTTAATCATGAGGATGGAGCACGAGTGATTAAACAAAGGCAACCGTGGGTAAATCTTCAGTATATCACACTCAGGAACTGGTTATTGCTATTATACAATGACATCATTTAAGAAAGAAATTGCTTACTTTTCTTAAATAATGTCTTTGTATAATGGTGCCATGGTGTTATTTTGCTTTTTTTTCATATCCTGATGCTTTCTTGATTTACTGTGCATGTGTATGGGACTTGTGTTCCCACGCTTATGCAGTACATCAGTGCTTTGGAAAGCAAACAATGGAGAAAGGAAGATCTCTGTTGCTATTTTTTTTAAGTTTGAAATACAGACAGTTTAGAGGTATGAGAAAAGAGAAAATTACAAGGAAAATCAGGTACATTTCCTTAGTTTTGTATAACTTACCTGATTTTCCTTGTATTTTCTCTGCCCTCTGCAACTACTTCTTGTCATCTAAGCTCAAGAAAACTGCAAAGGCTTGGAGTATATTAATAGAAGATAGTCCGGGTGACCAGACTTTTTTCTAGTTATATGCTCAACTTACAACAGGCATGCTGGTTGGGCTGACCAATCAGTGTGCATGTTTTTAGTGTTAATGACTTATCATTGTATAATAATGGTAATTGCATAGTAGAATGTTGTATTTATTTAGCTGTGCAAACTATAACATCAGAGGATAGTATAATAGAGCATCTGATGGCTGTATTAATTCTACTGGACAAATATGCCCTTTTTCTTTTGCTTTTGACTACTCCCAAAAGGAGTTGTCACAGCGGATCAACCGTTTCCATTTCTTTCTGTCTTCTGCATCTTGATCTGTCACACCAACCACCTGCATGTCCTGTCTCACCACATCCATAAACCTTATCTTAGGCCTTCCTCTTTTTCTCTTACCTGACAGCTCCATCCTTAGCATCCTTCTCCCAATATACCCAGCATCCCTTCTCAACACATGTCCAAACCAATGCAATCTCACGTTGCTGGCTTTGTCTCCAAACTGTTCAACCTGAGCTGACCCTCTAATATACTGATTCATAATCCTGTCCATCCTTGTCACACCCAGTGCAAATCTTAACATCTTTAACTCTGCCACCTCCAGCTCTAACTCCTGTCTTTTCCTCAGTGTCACCGTCCCCAACACATATAACATAGCTGGTCTCACTCCCATCTTGTAGACCTTCCTTTGCACTCTTACTGGTACCCGTCTGTCACAAATCACTCCTGACACTCTTCTCCATCCACTCCACCCTGCCTGCACTCTCTTCTTCACCTCTCTTCCGCACTCACCACTATGCTGAACAGTTGATCTGAAGTATTTAAACTTATCCACCTTTGCCAACTCTACTCCCTGCATCCACACCATTCCTCTATCCTCCCTCTCATTCACACACATATATTCTGTATGAGTCCTGCTGGCTTTCATTCCATTCCTCTTTAGAGCATATCTCCACCTCTCCAGGGTCTCCTCAACCTATTTCTTACTCTCACTACAAATCACAATGTCACCTGCAAACATCATAGTCCATGGGGACTTCTGTCTGATCTTGTCTCTCAACATGTCCATCACCATTGCAAATAAGAAAGAGCTCAGAGCTGATCCTTGATGTAATCCTACTGTCACATTGAACTCATCCATCACTCCTACCACAAACCTCACCACTGATGTACTGCCCTTGTACATATCCTGTACCACTCTTACATACTTCTCTGCCACTCCTGACTTCCTCATACAATACCACAATTCCTGTCTAGGCACCCTGTCAAATGATTTCTCTAATTCCACAAAGAAACTATGCAACTCCTTCTGACCTTCTCTATACATCTCCATCAGCACCCTCAGAGCAAACATCACATCTGCAGTGCTCTTTCCTGACATGAAACCATGTGCTGCTCACTAATCATCACCTCCCTTCTTAACCTAGCTTCCAATACTCTTTCCCATAACTTCATGCTGTGGCTGATCAGTTTTATCCTTCTTTAGTTACCACAGCTCTGCACATCACCCTTATTCTTAAAAATCTGTACCAATACACATTTTCTCCACTCCTCAGGCATCCTATCACGTTACAAGATTTCATTAAACAATCTGGTTAAAAACCCCACAGCCATTCTCCTAAACACCTCCATGTTTCCATAGGTATGTCACCTGGACCGACAGCCTTTCCATTCTTCATCTTCTTCATAGCTGTCCTCACTTCCTCCTTGCTAATCCATTGCACTTCCTGATTCAGTATCCCCACATTATCCAATCTTCTCTCCCTCTCATTCTCTTCATTCCTCAGCCCCTCAAAGTACTCTTTCCATCTGCTCAACACACTCTCCTCACTTGTGAGCACGTTTACCTCATTATACTTTATCACCCTAACCTGCTGCATGTCTTTCCCAGCTTGGTCCCTCTGTCTAGCCAGATGATGTAGGACATTTTCTCTTAGTGTCCAGCCTTTCATAAAACTCACCATAAGCCTTATCCTTAGCCTTCACCACCTTTCTATTCACCATACGCCTCATCTCATTGTACTCCTGCCTACTTTCTTCATCTCTCTGACAATACCATTTCTTCTTTGCCAACCTCTTCCTCTGTATACTCTCCGGTACTTCCTCATTCCACCACCAGGTCTCCGTGGCCTTCTTCCTCTGTCCAGATGTCACACCAAGCACCTTTCTAGCTGTCTCCCTTACTACCTCTGCTGTGGCTGCCCAGCTAATGGGTAACTGTTCACTGCCACCCAGTTCCTGTCTTAACTCTTCCCTAAACTCAACCTTACAGTTATCCTTTTTCAACTTCCACCATTTGATCCTTGGCACTGCCCTCACACTCATCCTCTTCTTCTTGATCGCCAACATAATATGGACCACCATCCTATGCTACCTAACTACGTTTTGCCCTATCACCACTTTGCAGTCTCCAATCTCCTTCAGTCTCACCCTCCTGCTTCAGATATAATCCACCTGTGTGCATCTTTGTCCACTGTTGTATGTCACCCTATGCTCCTCCCTCTTCTTAAAATATGTATTCACCACAGCCATGTCCATCCTTTTCACAAAATCCACTACTGTCTGACTTTCTGCATTCTTCTCCTTAATGCCATACCTACCCATCACCTCCTCATCCCCTCTATCTCCTTTACCAACATGCTCATTGACATCCACTCCAATTACCACTCTCTCACCCTTGGGTACACTCTTCACCACTTCATCCATCTCGCTCCAAAACTTTTCTTTTTCATCCATCACACACCCAACTTGCAGAGCATATGCACTAACAACATTCATCATCACACCATCAATTTCCAGCTTCATAAACATCACCCTATCTGACACTGTTTTCACCTCCAAAACACTCTTGACATACTGTTTCTTCAGAAAAAACGCTACCCCATTTCCCCTTCCATCCACACCATGGTAGAAAAATTTGAACCCACTTCTGATTACACCTGGCCTTACTCCCCTTCCATCTGGTCTCTTGCACACACAATATGTCAACCTTCCTTTTCTCCATCATATCAGCTAGCCCTCTACCTTTACCAGTCATACTGCCAACATTCAAAGTCCCTACCCTCACTTCCACACTCCTAACCTTCCTCCTCTCCTCCTGCCTCCAGACATGCCTTCCCCCTCTTCTTCTCCTTCTCCTTCGGCCAACAATAGTCCAATTTCCACCAGCACCCTGTTGGCCCTGGAGGCAGTCATTGTTAACCCGGGCCTCGATTGATCTGGTCTGCTTGTTTTTATCTGGCAAAAACTTTACCCTTGCTGACGATTGCCCTTCCTGACGTAGCCTTCACCATTTATCTGGACTTGGAACCGGCACAAAGAAGTATACTGGCTTCTGCATCCCCCAGTGGCTGGGTTACTGCACAAATATACTCTAGTAGTACAAAGAAAAAAAAAGATTATCACAGATAAGCAACATATAGCATTATGGCCTTGAAGCTTTGATAAGCAGCATTCTCTAATACCTGATAGTGAAAAATAATAATAGTTAAGCACAGGCAGCAGGATAATTTCTGTCTCTTTTACATGACTGACAATATAATTTTGTAAGTTTGTAAGTTCAAAAATGTACTGTTTCAGTGTTCAGACCCAAGGGCCATTGAGGATATTGGCTCCTGATTGTTATCTGTGTTTTGGTAATCTATCCAAAAATCCAGTTTATACTTAAACTCTTCAGTAATTTTTTGTAGATTTTATCACATATGGCAGTTTATTGCATGTCTTTATTATAACCTGAGTAATGTACATGTCCTACTTTTTAGTGTAGTTAAAAGTATTTGGCATCTTTGCAGAATAATCTCTTAAATGTCATTCCTTAAAGTACACAACTGAACTCCTTTCAATGCCTAAAATAATTAGGAATTTTGTATTTTGAATGTCAGGCAAAGCTTGCCTCTCAACAACCTAGAAGTAATAATGTATAAGTTATGTTTTTCAGCCTGTCTGAATATTGTAAAGAAAATAAGAATGGAATTCTCTTAGTGAGGGTGGCCTAATGGTTAAGGTGTTTGCTTTACAAATACAAGGTACAGGGTTTGAATCTCACAGGGGGATAATTGGCTAGGCTTAAAATGGCTCGCAAAGGCAGTTAGCCTAGTACTAACCTATGATCCTTCTCTGAACAGATAGACTTACTTTGGTAGTATTATAGGTGCAAAAAACTGAATTATTTGTGTTTTAAACAATTGTGACAGCTGTGATGGATCTCTTGTGGTTTAAATAATAATCCAATCTTTCATAGGAATCTTACTCGCAATCATTTTATTCCATCATCCACTTATGCCCCTTTTCGTTTTACTCACCCACCTCCAACTACCTCCTACATACTTCTTATCCCTCACTGACCCCACTACCTCTTATCTTAAAATGCCCTTTTGCCCCCATTTCTCATACTTTTCCACTGACTTCTTCCTTAACTCATCTCTCAAACATCCAACATCTTATTCTTACTTTTCCAGTAACACTCCACCTCGTTACCACTATTAATGTCCTACAATATAAAAGGCCTTCACCTTCTCCAATTACTATCAAATATTTATTACATTACTTATTCTTGAATCTGCTTATACTCTACCAGTGAATGTATTCTTACATACAGTATGTCGTTCATTTATTTATTTTTTTTAAACAGATCACAACTCTTACTGTAAGAGCTATTTCAGCACCTCAATTGTAACGCATGTACAAATTATTGTAACAATTTTTGGAATTCTACATATGTTTTCTTTTATATATATGTAATATTTCTACTATGTTAAATGTTATTATTAAACATTACTGGAGCTTTTCTCCCTGAGTCTTTGCTGAAAATTGACCCGGTCAGACTTTCCTGGTCAGCAAATGTCAATAAAATAAATAAATAAGTAAATAACCTGTGTAATGGGTCTTATTCTAATTAATCTGACATGTTGTTTGAATGTCAGAGTTCCTCCTTATTAATATTGCTTGGTCCTTCGTCCATTTAACTTCAGGTCATATATTATCACATAGTAAGATATTAGTATTAATTGTGATTTTCTCCCCAAAATCATAAACTTACAGTTTGCTACACTGAAATTATTTCCAGTGCTTCTTGAATATTCACTTGCATCATTCAAAAACATTTCATCTAAGAATAATTAAATCAGATGTAAAATTAGTCCCTAATTCACAATCACCAGCATGCTTGTAACAAGGAAGGATGTTACTTGCAGAACAAACTGGTGCATGAACCACTGTTTGAAATAATGTCTGTTGTCAAACACATTTACAAAGCAAAGTGTTTTGAATTAAAGATGCAAAGCGTAAATAAATAACCAAATCAAAAAAGCAGTCATTTGACCCCATGACAATTGTACATTGTACAAAAGTAAATCAACATAACAAACCTATAAAGTAATCATTTGTCAAGCATAACAAGCCCTTGTCATGCAATCCCTTCTAATTATGACCTCAAGAATGAGGCTTGAGATGTCAAAATTATAATTTACACAATATTTGAAGAATTGTCTTACTGTATTTTATAATGTATGGGTTTTGCAGTGGGTTAGCGTATTTAAAGTTGCAAAGAGAAGTGAAGTCCAGAACTGGATGTTTATTGCATTATGGAAACCAGTTTCCTTTCATATTTCTGCTTCCTTATCACAATTGTTTTTTGTTGCATTTGCTTTACTTTGAGTATGTTTGAGAGAATGACTATTTTAAGTAACAGTAGTTAATATTACCACTGAACTGCAGATGCTTACCTTTTTAAAGTTCTCATGAATTTTGTTTGGCATTACCTCTTCATATCATGTATGCCTCAGACCTAGGCTTATGAGCATTGTAGTTCATGCTATTTTACTGTCCTGCTTAGACAAGGCAGAGTTAACTTGCTCATTTTCTTCTATAGAAGCAGACTATATAAATAATAGAGGGATTACATGTTGTAATTTGTATGTACAACAGGGATCACGATGCAGTTTAGGGACTTTCATCTTGCTTTTTAGATATATAATTTTAGGTGTGATCCATAAAACATATTGTTGGTAATAATGCATGTCTTGGGTGTACGGGCTGCTGAAAATGTGATGCGTACACACACACACACACACACACACACACACACACACACACACACACACACACACACACACACACAAAAATCAGGCTATGGAGTATTACATTTTCATTACGAATTTATGCTGGTGAATGCATATAATGTACAGTAGTTTCATCTATACAAATAATGCCTGTCCAACAGATTGCCAACATTTTGCATGTGCTTCTCAGAATAATACATTATGTTTCATTATAGTGTAGTATTAAGGAGTACAGACCATGTACATCAGCAGTAGCAACAAAACTGTAGGGAGTCTGTCCTTTTTACCACCCCAGAGACAGATGTGTCATATGTAATATTCCACCCTAGGTCATAACATTTTCTTCACCTATGTCATGCTCACAGACATTTGCCTGTGATAAGAATGTGTCTGCTATGGTCTCATACTTTTAAGGCAACTATATCAAATTCTATAACAGCAATGTACTGCGCTTCTTCCTTCCTTACACTACTCCAAAACTACCGTGCTAATGTGTCACTGCACCACACCTAGTTTTAATATTTGGCATAGTAACACTACTGTACCACAACATACTGTAGTGCCATGAATTCTAAGCTGTGTAACATAGCATATAATATGCAACACAGAATCCCCTTACCATTAACTGTCTGTTATAAAAATACAGTGGAACACTGCAGATATGTTCTGTAGTACTAACTGTGGGTACCCTTGTTTTACTTCGACTGTGCTAAGCTCTTTTGTCAGCCTGCTCTTATATGTAAGCCTTGTGCCTCCATCAATAATATTTCTTTTTATTTCTCCATACTGAGCTTGACACTAACCTACTTTTTCAGCAGTTTATTTTTTAAGCATACATTGAGTCATAATTATTATCTTGTCTAGTTTGCCAAAACTACTGTATTAAATATTTTTGAACCATAAAGGTTCTCTTTCAGCATTTGTCATCCTACAGTTTTATAACTGTACTCTACATCTCAGGGAAAAATGACTTCTTGCATTGTATGAAAACTTTACCACCAAGAAGATGCTTATGCATATCAGTCTACAATGTATAGATACGAGCAGTATATTCACTATATAATGCACACCTTTTCCCTTGAGAACTTTAAAATATAATCCGACCATAATATTTTTATCATCATAATGTATAATTTCTGTCAAAATACCCATAGTGCATTGTTGCTGTCTCATCGACTATCCCAGTAATGTGTGACATAGCTACACTGCATTTGCACTACACCAAGAACAATTTACTTGCAGCATTCACGTACCTCACTTGCTGCTGTTCTCTTTAAGGGACATAAAAGACTGTCGCACTGATGAAGTTTGATTATATTAGTTGGGAGGGTGGCCTAATGGTTCAGGTGTTTGCCTTACAAACACAAGGTGCAGGGTTTGAGTCTCACAAGGGATAATTGGCTAGGCTTAAAATGGCTCACAAGGGTAGTTAGCCTAGTATTAATTGGCACAAAAATTACAGTAAACCTTAAGCAAGGCAATATAATATACCTCTTGTCCCACAGTACTCTTCCTGGAAGCTGTGGGATGTCAGAGAAACACTGTGTATATATGAACACATACACATGAATATATATCTATATACAGTATATATATATATATATATATATATATATATATATATATATATATATATATATGGGTCCCTATCAGATCGTCGAAATTTCAATTCACCTAACTGTCATTTCGTCGAAACTTCATTATATCGACAAGCATTTGCCCCTGTCCCCAATGTTGTGCGACCCTGGAGTTGATATATATAGTTAGGGGGGGTGTGGGGGGCACAGCCCCCCACATTGGGGTGTGAAGCCCCACCTAAAATGCTTGTCGATGTAATGAAGTTTCGACGAAATGACAGTTAGGTGAATTGAAATTTCAACGATCTGATAGGGACCCATGTATATATATATATATATATATATATATATATATATATATGTATATGTATAGATATTGATATATCTATCTATCTATAGATTCATAGGTGTGTACTAGGCTAATGGCCCTGGAGCCTTTACAAGCCTAGCCCATAGAAGTGCCCTGGCAGCGTGGCATCTATATAGATACATGGATAGATAGATAGAGATATAAATACACACACACACACACACACACACACACACACACAGATAGCTATGTGACTGCATAATACAGCTTATGAATTACGTTGTGTGTGTGTTTATTTAAATCTTTTCATTCCATATATCTTTAGTTAATCTCTGTATATTAATCAGATCAGACAATAGTAGTAGAAGTAGCGAACTTAAACTCGCCTTAAGTAAAAAATAAATAAATAATAAAAAATATATAATTGTACAGAATTACTAAGTTTTTGAAAGTAATTCAAGCAAGGCAGGCAGTCTGTTTCCAGTCGAAAATCCTTTATTAAGTAAAACAGACAAGCGATCCAAGTAAAACAAAAATAGAGTATATTGTCTTGGATAAAATCACAAACTTAATAATCTACTTAATATTCTGGTTAAATAAGAGGTACCACATCATTATAAATTTTATTTAAAGTACATAAGGGTTATATTATTATGACAGCTACTAAATAGGGCAGGACCAGCTCAAATGGGGGAAGGGATGTGAATTTAACATGTGCACCAATAACACTTTGTTTTACAGCACAATAAACCACTCCCATGCCTGATAAAAAGTATATATATATATTTAGAAAGCATGTGAGGAAATTATTACTCTAATTTTGTTTTACTTGGATCGCTTGTCTGTGTGCTTAATAAAGGATTTTCGACTGGAAACAGACTGCCTGCTTACTTGGATTACTTTCAAATACTTAGTAATTCTGTACAATTTTATATATATATATATATATATATATATATATATATATATATATATACATTTTTTTTTTTTTTTACTTAAGACGAGTTTAAGTTTGCTATTTCTACTACTATTGTTTGATCTGATTGATATACAGTGATTTACTAGAGATATATGGACTGAAAATCTTCCACACAGAGAAGTTTCTTACACTGTTTTGTTTTTGGACCCACTGCACTTGTTTAGTGGGTTGTTTTGAGACTTCGGGGATACCACGGAGATCACTTGTTTTTTTATTTAAATCTTTCTATCTAGCAGATTTCAGCCATTCTTTCTCCTAGCATGTGTAGCCAGGGTTGTTTAGCCCACTTGTTTGCTTATCAACATTGTGGTCTACTCACACCATCATTTACTTGAATATGTCATACAATTGACACCCACTAGCCCAAACCCAATGGTACAAAGCAACACAGACAAACCATTTAGTAAAAACTGCAATCTAGAGCCAAGCTAGAGTCTTCACTGTGTAATGGCTTAAACCTCCAGTAGTGGAAGTCCATTGAATATATGCAAATGACCTGTTAAGGAGATATGCTGTTTCTTGAACTGATACATATAAAAGAAAAGAAATTAAAACAAAGGATTCAATGTACCACCTTGAAAATCTAACCCTTTGTAATTATTTTAAGAGATTTTGAATCTTTGTCCCATAATTTTCATAGTCATTTATTACTGGACCCTGCTTCATGATTGATATACAAATTGGGGTAATGCACTACAAGGTTATCTTTGACCTATAGTTGAATGCTGTCACTGTTTAAGTTCATAATATAGTTCATAAATACAGGATAGAAACGTGAGTCAAAATGCATACTGAAAACTGTTCTCCCATACAGAACTATAGAATTTTATTTTTGGTCCCATACTGGACTCACAGCCTCAGAACACAGCTTATCACCCATTAATACTGATTAATTCCCCTGATGCAGTGATACTCCTGGGGTGGGAATCCATAACATTGTTATATTACAAGGATATATTTTGCTTTCCCATTGCTCACTTTTATATATCACCCCAAATGCAATCCATTATGCCATCTCAGGCACATACAAAATACTTTTCACATAGCTGACTTAACTGCAGCTCTCCCAGACATTCCTAGGAGTCTTTGTGACAATGAAGATCATGTTCATCTCTATGGAAAAGTAGTGAGCCAGTGATCAACTGTTTAGTCTATCTTGCCACAGCTGGGGCCTAGATCACTAACTGAACTGAGATCACCAGTGGTTGGATGGACACTTTACCTTACAGCATTTGGTCAGCCCTAACTTTGGAATTTTGTTAACACTGTTACCTTCACCACAGTGTTTAACATAAATAATTTTTCGCTCAATCCAGTAAGTGTAAGAGTTACTTCAGAGCCTGGTCAAATGTAGTTATACAGCTGTGATATGAAATAGCAAGGTGCTAATATAAAATGGCATGTTTGCAGGGAAGAGTATGAATATGCCACAACTAATCAGTACAGGACACAGCATTCCTTCATAAACAAGTATATACCTTAATAATCCCCCTCAGAATTTGACAGGGCAGATTGCTTGCAGCACCATAATCACCAGGGGTAAGTGCCAGATGAGAGACTTTGTTCCAGCATTACAGGAAACGTTCGACTGAATATTACAATCAGAAGTGTAGGTATCTGAGTAGGTATGACCCAGGACCAGTGCATGAGAATCATGCATCTCAACTTCTTTGAAAAGAATTCTGGACAGTGCCAAAAATAATGGGGAACAAAGGCCTCAAATCAGAGACAATTTTTTAAATATTGTTTTAATTAATTTAAAAAGTTTAGCAGGTCCATTTTCTGTAAATGTGGAACTCTGATGTGGTGGCATTATTGGCTAACTATAATCCTCAGTAACTTACCAGAAAATCATAAATTTTAGGGGTGACCTGCCAAAATATGATGTGAATTCAAAGACATTCTGCAAAGTCAGGAGCAATTGAGAGATATGACTTGAATACACAAAATGCCATTTCATGATAGTTGCACTGCATATAACTGCAAGCAAATACACCTATTTTGACAAATTCTGATGAAGTCACATTTTTTTTCTTTGGGACTAAGCCCCAGACCCAAGAATGGTACAAAAAAATGGCTGTGCAGGGCGACTAAAACATACACTTATGGGATGGCTGTGATGCATTTTAGAGACAATCATACATAGTAGGGCAAAGATGAAAGTGGAGATTTTTTAATGTGGGGGATGCTAATGCATGCAAGTTGCATAACTCATCAAAAGTGTACAGTCTTGAGGGAGTGTGCTATAGTAGCTGTTTATTACTGCAGCTTTATTACTCCATCATTTTCTATACCTCTGATTAGTAACAGGGAACCTGCTTATGAATGGCTGAAGCTCTGGCTAAAACAAGACTTGTACTGAAGAGTTTGTGGCATACCTCTCAACCTGTTAGAGCAAAAAAATTGAACAAAGCCACAAATAATTGGGGTACAAAGGCCCAGAAATAGAGACACTTTTTAAATATTGCTCTTGCATACTTAGAAAGTTGATAGAATAACAGGTTTTACATTAGTGTGAGTTTTCTGAAGAATATGAAGTCTGAAACTCAAATGTCTGCCATTATTTGTTGACTTCAGTCCTCAATAATTTGCCAGTGATTTGCCCGAAAACCACAGTTTTATGTGAAACAGGCCAAAAATGCCAGGCAATAATCCGAACATTCTGGGAAAATCTGGACAGTTGAGAGATGTGGATTGTGGTGGTCTCTGTGGAACTGCTATAAATAACTATAACAATAGCTTTATTGTACTCTAAGTAGGTCTTACACCTGAGTTACAACTATAGGATGTTTATTAGGATCTGTTTGCCCACATTGTTAACTCTGTATTAGTGTCAGTTTCAATGTTTTACTCCATTGTAACTGTACTGTAATCTAAAATGCATGTTATTATTTGTATGTACGGTCGTATTATGTTGGAGCTTTTCTCCCCTGGCCTCCACTGAAAATGGGCTCACCTAGACCCAGTGGACCAACAAATGTAATAAAAATAAACAAATAAACACAAAAAGACTGGAAGACAGACAGGTAGACTGGCACAGTTATTGGCGCACCAAAGTTTGCTATGAGAGTGCAACTACTGATTTTCAGGCAGGCAACTGTGATATGTGCGTGCGGTTTTAGGGGAATTTGACAGCTTTCAGCTTAAAATGGTCACAACATTCAAGGACATATTTTTATATATTTTAGAAATTCATCTGAGCATTTTGTATCTCTCTGTCTCTCTCTAAGTAATGTACTATTTGCCCAGATTTATCTTCATATTTATTTCAATACTTTCTCATACTTTGTTTTGAGTTGGACTTAAACAGGCAATGTACTTTCTCACAAATAACTTCACAATAGAGGAAATGCCTGCATACAGTATACACATTAATTCTAATGCAGTTATCATACATCATAGGACTGGGGTAGCAAACCCAGAAAAAAAGTGTCATAAAACATAATCGTTATAAGGTGGCATTACAGCATGTACCAAGGAATACAAAGTCTGCCATAACACAAAATACGCATGCTGCATTCTGTTTCTAGTAGACAGACGGCAGTATTATGATTCTATTTTCCACTCGATGCTTCCCGCTGCTGTTTTCTAAACCTCTTTTTATTGGCTTTTAAAATTTAAACACACGAAATGTTCATTATAGCATGCTTGCTATGGAATTCATGCTTTAATCCTGTGTTCAGGTCCAGTGCCAACTATCAGGCAGAAATGAGAGAGCTACCTACATTGGAGAAAAGAATGAAAACAACCATCATTAAATAAAGCTGGCATAAGCCCCTTTACGGGTAACCTATTGGTGGGCGAAGGTTGAACGCTCGAGCTTCAATTGCCTGAGGTTCAAGACGCCTTTCCTCTTCATTTAGCATATTGTTTATGGTTGTCTTAGTCCTCAAAAGATGCATAACTACAGGCTCTCTTTCTCTGACTGACTTGTACTAATATTTAGAATATGTCCTTAGTTTTGGGCTGCTGTGCTCTTCTTGGCTTTTAAGATAAGAGATTTTGAGCAGCTACGAGAGCCACAAATGTGAATTGCCAAAAAAAGGAGAGAGAGAGAGAGAGAGAGATTCTGTATAATGCTTTTCTTATGCTCTTAGAACGGTGGATATGACAAATGGAGAGAAGAGGTGAATTTTCTTTATCCTCATTTTGGTCCAGATTAAGTTTTTTTGTGAGGGATGTTTTATATTGCTGAGAGGTTTAAGATTGTGAGCTGTAGTACAGGGTTTGAGTCCCTCGGCCCTCATCTGCCTACTGTGTGATTAACCAAACAGCTACACCAAACAAACCTATAGCCTAGTAACTTCATATGAATTGCGTTTTGGGGCAACTGGAAATTTGAGCTAGGCTCCTGAGTAGCTCCTGCACTGTAAACCTAATTACCTGAGATCAATCAGATCAGTTAAGGGACAGAAGCAACGATGTATTTGTTGGTGACGGCTCAAAAACGACCAGGCCTGGAATTGGTTATCATCCAGTCAGATGCGTAAGCATATAGAAACCCATTTTCTAAGTAATATACTACCTGACCATTTGCTTGTGTGCAAATTATTGAGAATGCTAAACAAATGCACGAACAAGTTAACGTTTTGTTTAGATGTTTTATTTACCTGTGCCTTCTGAAACAGTGGAGTGACATTTGCTACGACAGTGGCGATCCAAACATCTGCTTTTGCTTTATAAAATATAACCTCATTGGGCTTTCTCTCTCTCTCTCTCTCTCTCTCTCTCTCTCACACACACACACACACACAGTCCTTAAATCCAGCATGTTTATTTATTATAAAAATGCCCTATAGAGTCATTCTGGAGCTCTAGTTTTACTTAGCAGGTTACAGTTCGACACACAGTACCTAAGAAGTGACATAGTATCTAGGAAGTGACTGTCCAGCAAAGTGAGCTGGATCTGCTGTCACTGTACAGAGAAACTAAGCATTTCCATCGAACAAGAGGGATTACTGGGGAAACCACCAGGCACCTTCGATACGGTCCATTTGAAAACATATCCATCAGTGGGTGCTAGACATCTTCCCCAAGAATGCCTTTTGGGAAATGCTTTAGGACACAAAGGCTACGACTCTTGACAGAGGAATCAAAGGAATGACCACCAAAAGGAATTCAGATCTAACTGGAGAACTAAAAAAAGTGAGCGAGAGTGAGTGCCCCAGTATATCTTTTATGGGTACTTATGTAATGAGAGGCAAAAGAGTGAGAACACGCCTAGATTACTGGACTATAAAAGGCGAAAGTGAAATTATGAAATTAGCTGACCACAGTGCATTTCTGATAACTGGCTAAAGCGCTTGTTGCACCTGTTTGTGTTATGAGTGCGGCAGTTACGTGTATGTGCATATATATGTAGACACACACTCTGTATGTGTGTTTGTGCTTCTACACACAGTGTATACTGCGAACGTATGCATCATGTATCTACCCCTCTGTTACTAGCAGAATCTTTATTTTATTTAATTAAACACTTTTTTAATGTTTTTGCAGATGCTCTCAAAGGAGCATGCTTGTGTTAAGATATAAGTTGAGCAGGGAGGTTATCCCTTCTTTTATTCTGGGAAAAGGGGGTGTAAAATGCTTTACACGTCTGCATCTACTTTGCATCTGCAGTTTTATCACTGCATTAGGGCGTATAATATGCATTTCATCATACACGTCGCATTGTCCCCCTTTCCACTGGTGTAATGATTTGTTGGTCTGTCTACTTTTCTATCAGTGTATCAGTCTATCCAGCAGCCTGCCGCTAGATTTTAAAAATCCTACGGTCACCTAACAAAACTTGGGCCACCTTATTTGTCTATTTTCTAACTTACATATACGTTGGACCCACGATAGGTGCGGGACCTTTATAGAAAATAAAACTGTACTTGACACTCCACTCACTCCCCCCCCCCCCACATAAAAAATTGCTTCAGGATTATCCGTTGAGTTTTTGAATTCCTCTCACCATTTTTGAAACGTTAGCTACTTCGATCTTGCTGGAGTGCTTTATATTTCGTTCGTTTTGTTTTCGTTTTATTGTTTGCCAGTATTTATTAGTGTCTTTTCGTTGCGTTGGCTCTAAATAGTTATTTGTATTATGTTTGTGAATACTAGGTTGTATGAAATGCGAGCACTCCTTATGGCGTTGAAATCTTTATATCTTGATTCCAGGAAACTTAATCAGTCTTACAGAAAAAGCAGAAAGCAAGAAATGTGGACAAAGCCATAAATAAAAGTGTGACAAAGGCCCAAAATAGTGACGACTTTTAAAGAATAACAGGTTTTGCGTTAGCATGAATTTTCTGGAAGGTATGAAGTCTGAAACTCAAATGTCTGTCATTATTTTCTAATTTCAGTCTTTAATGATTTGTCACTAATTTGCCAGAAAACCGCAATTTTATGAAAAACGGACCAAAAATATGAGGCAGAAATCAAGACATTCTACTAAAATCTGTACAGTTTTTTTATGAAAAATTTTTTTGTATGTAAAATAATTCTATACAGTGCATGTCTAAGTTTATCTTTGTTGGTAATTTATTTGTAGTTGTCAGTTTCCTTACTGCCATCCTCCCCATTTTTCCCAGCTACAAATTATTTTAAGCGTATCAACAATTAATAGTCCTTACATAACATCTACGTTACTCAGTTATTCCATCAAGAAAGAGAAGAGTAATTTAGGAGAGTCAATACATTTCTATATATGTTTTAGATTGTTTACTAAGTTATGTATAAACAAATGATGTAAAAACTGAAAAGCAAATACATCATGCAAACGTCATATACTTCTAAACTGTCCAGAATTTCGTAGAATGTTCAAAGTTTTGCTTATTTTGGTCCTGTTTTTTTCTGGCAAATAAATAATTGAGGGTTGAAGTCGCAAAGTAATGACAGCTATTTGGGTTTCAGACTTCATAGCCTTCGGAAAATGATTGTCAATGTGTTCTAGAAACGTTCTAAGTCTGTAAGAGCCATATATAATATCTGACCCAGAATTTCGTCTTTTACACACACACAGACACATACCACTTTTGGCTTTATTCATAGTTCTTGTGGAAGACAGGTACGTGGTTTGGACATAACACTTGCAGAAGTCCTTCAATCTTTGAAACTAGAGGTTCGTGGTAAGTTGGAGGAATAAAAATGTTTCATATATCTCTCTATCCATCTATCCACAGCCCCCCTTTCCCTTTTTGCACATGGGGTCGGGGTGTCTCTTCAACAGTGGTAGTCATCTAGAGCCAAAGTTTACACTGCTGGGATATTGTGCTTTAAATTGTTTTTACATTCACAGTTTAAGACGGATACTAGCAACAGTATACTGCATGTTATTACATTGTTATTTTTATCAGCTGTTGTTTATTATCACCAGCACTTCAAAACAGTCATCTGTTTTCCTCATCATATACTACACAGAATTATAAAAATCCGGGATTCCGTCCTGCTCCTCACTCCTTTCTACTACTCGAAGAAAAAAAAAACTTAAAGGAAATATGGGATATATTGTTTGCCCCATTTCCCACCCATCACCATGAAGCATTTTCATTAGTTTTTTCGAGATATTACTGCTCTCTACAAAAAATATTACTTTTTATTCATAAAAGGTACATTGATTAAACATGTGGAAAAAGTATAGGTCCTACGAGCACGTGCATAGAAGCAGCATGCATATATCATGCACAAATATTGCAGAGCATAACCCAAAGGCCCTGCTGACAGCTGTCCGCCCTCCTTTTGGAAACTCTCTCAGTGTGTGTTCTGTAGGGATGTGACAGGTTATTAGTACGGGGAGGAGCGTCACAGTTTGATGAAGATATAACACACTCCAGTCAGTCATCCTCTTGGGGCATTAATCATTTACAAATCTTGGTTCCCGCCTGCCTTATAAGGCTAATAACACATAGCACTTGTGTTTAAAAGTAGTTACCCACCTGCAGCCTTAGGGAAGGCAGTACAGCAGGGATTTAAGGAAACGTAGCTCACAAATAAATGTGGTATTATTTATTAAGTATAAGCAGGGCCTGGATTTTAATTTGTGTGTGCGTCTTTGTTTGTAACATATATTCATTTAGCTCTAATTTTAAAAAGTTGGATTATTTTGCTGGCAGCCAACACACACACACACACACACACACACACACACACACACACACACACACCAATAATTCCTTTGACGGGATTGTCAACACATAATAAAACGCATGCTAAAGTTTGAAGTCTGATTTAATACTGCATATTTTTTCTGCATCTGTTTTTTTCCTGCATTTGTTTTCATCACAATATTTTACGGAAAGAAAACACATTTTAATCAAAATACAAATATACACTAGCAACACAGTGATTGCTTCTAATTCAGCTGTGAGCCGGTTGTGAAAGTCAGAGACAAAATTGTTTGAAATAATACCTAAATGTAAATAATAAACCTGTAAATTAACACCCCCCCCCCGCACACACACAGATTTTGTGCTAAACCTGGATTCCCTTACTTTGTATTTAGAGGTCTGCATCTCTCTTTGGCAGAGGGAAATTAATTGCAACTAATTAATAATTAATACAATCCAAACAGCTCTATCAGTTCGCTGTAATGAGAGAGTTGTCTGATAACCCCCTGAAGAGCAAATGTCAAGATTGTCCAAGTAGTTATTGCTTTATCAAACCGAACCCACACCTAAATTAATCAAACGCAAATAAGTCCTGGGTGTGCAGCACTTGCCGGTAATAGATGGATATTAAGATTTGTAGATATTATTTTCTGTCATTCAAGTTAACAAAGTGAACATTTATTGCATATATATTAAAAATTATCTTTTAATCGAGTGAGGCTATAGCTGACATTATTGGAGGGCTCCAAGAGGTGAAGTCCCAAGTGAATAATTTTTTGCTGGCTATTCCCTTTGGAAAAATGTTTCAAAAATTGCTCTAAAGCGTTGCTAAATTGAGTTGTTTCACCAACAGTCCCCACAATCATAAACAGTCCGAGGAGATCTTAGACGTGGTCTTTCGATAAGTGAAATAATGTAAGGAAGCTTTGTGCTGTACTAAAACAGCATGGTTCCTGTAATGCAAAAGTGAACAGTTCATCTTTGTTTGCGCAAACTAGTTACATCATTTTCTGATGAGGCATAAAATTACCTTCATACATTGGGTCCGATGGTTTCATAAACATAACTATTGCAGTTTATAAGGGCTGCTTTGTATTTGTCGAGTCTCAAAATAGAATGGGGATCAGCAATGGGCTTCTGCAAAATCCCTGCTTTGTATTCTGGTTTGGATGGATGAATGGGGAATGTCACGCAGATGATTAGTTTGCACTATTAAGTTGTCAAAAAGGAAGAATTTCTCTAATAATAAGGTTTTCTGGAGAATCGCAGGCCATGCTTCAAGTCTGTTGAAGATAGTCTGGAGACAAACAAGGAGGGGAAGAAAGGGCAACTAGGGTATAAATGTGGCAAGAATGATGAAGATAAGGTCATGGCCCAAAGGGGTAGGGTATCCCCCTATAAGAAAGAATTACTGGTAGATACAGCAGATAGAGCATTGAGTATACTGATTCAGGAAAACTCAAGCCAGTAAAGAAAAACATCTGGGAAAAAGAGACAAGGAGATAGTTTATTACAACGATACTTAGCTAAAAGTTTCAGTAAGTGGCAGTATATCCAAACTAAGTAAGACACATTATCCTCAAATAACAATGAAACTCTGTTAAGGCACACTTGGGTATAAAGTTAAGTAAGGACAATTCTATTTTGAAAGCAAAACCAGTAGTGGCAGTTTAATGGCAGCAGTTATTGAAAGGGCACTTCTGGGAAGTCAGTCTGTGGTAGTGCCACAAAAAGCGAGATTTAAAATATTTTTGGTGCAATAGGTATTGATTCAGAGGTAAACTGGGGTCGAGTGACAGAAAAGATGATGCCTTGAAAAGGAGCATTTATGTTTGCAGCTGTTAGCGTGTGTGTGTGTGTGTGTGTGTGTGTGTGTGTGTGTGTGTGTGCGTGTGTGTGTGTGTGTGCGTGTGTGTGTGTGTGTAGGGGGTCCTGGGGAATCTGCTAGCAAGGGACTATCAATGATCTTGTGAGTGAACAGAACCATGACTTCGTCTTGAAATGCCCTTCTTCTACCAGGTTGATTGTCTCATCATCTTAATATTATCATAGACCCCCCCCCCAATACTGTGAAACAAAATGGGACTAGGGAAATGTCCATGGCAGCTCAGCAATAGCAATACGAACTGTGAGAAAAGGTGGGAGGAATACAGATACCAACATATAACCATTTAATAATGACATTTTACCTCTAATGTACAGCTCTTAAGGCAAAGTCTCTCTGCGCAAACTTTCCTGGAGTTAAACATTCCCCCCATTCTGCTGCTCACATTAGATGCTCTTGCTAAGACTGCTGACAGCAGCCTTTATTCCTGGTGACATGCCTCGGCCAGTTTAGTAATCACTGGCACCATCCTTTATTTCCTGTAACTTTTCTTCTCTTGTTAACTTTTGTGTTAAATGTTAACAACATAGAGCAATCCATTTCGTTGGTATTATCACATCAGTGTTGACTCGGACACTTAGTCCTTTTGTCCCTATTCTTTGGCTGCCCTCACTTGAAGATTTATGTTTTTTTGATATTAAATTCCTTCTGTCATTAAGCCTGCTCTCTTGTTGACTTTTCTTGACCTTTTCACCTTTCCCTCAACATTTCCATATTTAAAGCTATCCCATCCCAGTCCTGTGCTTTGTGCTGTGTTCCAGTTGACTGCTGGCCCCAGTGGCATGAACTATTTGTTCTGTTCTTGAACTTCCTTGTGTCACAGGGTCCTGTGCTTGGATACTTTTTGCTTTGCCAGCCTACCCTCCTATTAAGGTGTCCTGTCTAACATATTCCCTCCCTTAGTTACCACTATTCTAATGCTGTGAGCAAACATCTTCCTGCACTTTTCCACCAGGCAACCAGCAATCTTTGGAGGTCCATTTTTTGTTTTATTTTTCAGAGCTGACCTGGGAGTTTGTAAAGATTGGGAACTGCACTGGCAGCCTGGCCTTTACTGACCTAAAGCATTGCTGGTCTGAAGCTTGGAACAGATTGCCTTGTTCTTTCTTTCTTTCTTTCTTTCTTTCTTTCTTTCTTTCTTTCTTTCTTTCTTTCTTTCTTTCTTTCTTTCTTTCTTTCTCTCTCCCTCTGTCTTTATTTTTTAACCTGGGAACACTAAGCAGGAGCTGTGTGTGCCATCCCCTGCTAGAAGAGTGGATTCAGTCCATGCCAGATCCCTAGATGGAATTTGTGGACACAAATGTTCATGTTTAGCTTAACAAAATAATTTTTAAAAGGCCATCAGTGTCTTTACCTGCAGATTATTTCCTTAGAAGCTTTGCTTCTTAAATACTTGTGGTATATTGCTGCCTGGAGTGCAGGTGTTGATAAATATTCATGCTGTAAACATTCTGCTAAAAGAAACTATAGGTATTGACTTGGCATTATTTCATGAATGTAGTGTTCTCAATTAATCTTTACACATTCATGGTGAAAGGCTAAGAAATATGAGTACAGGCACTTTGTATCTACTGCAATATATCTATATGTAAAATCTACTGACACCTGTGGTAATCAGTTGCACATTGAAGGCCAGGTTCATGAAAATGGAAGCAAACACAGTACAATCCAATTATAACAAACAGCTGCTGTTTCAGAACATTAACTTTGATCAGCCATTTGTATATGTCTTATCTGTCTATTTACATGCCACTCTGAAATGGAAGAGAAAGTGGAAGATTGCTATGAAGAATGTAGGTATTCTATATGGATGTGTGTAACAGAGTGCAAATCCACCAGATCTGTGTGAGAATAACTGAACATGGCCTGTGCTCTTTCAATTGTGCAACAAATCACCCACACATTTCTAAACATCTGTCTTTTGTAATGAAACATCATATTTCAACTGCTACTATGATAACATACTTTTGTCACCATCTTACATACTCTGTCATTTCTAAGATGCCAATAACTAATACAAATAATGTAATTTATAGCCACAGTACCCACCATATTAAAAAATCAAGAAATTTACAAACTAAAATAGATACAGTTAAATGGGAAATATTATGTTATTCAGTACAAAAATAGCTACAAAATTGTTGCTTTTCTGTTTGGATATTTTAGTTATTTACAGATTGAAGATGGCAACAAGAGAACCAATTGTATTTTTACTAAATATTAATAAATGTAAAACAAAAGAAGACATTAAGGTACTTTAAGTAAAAGTTGTTGTTCAACAAAGATATTATATAAAATGAAACATGGTCCCTGTTAGAACATGTCACATTTTCTGCACTTTTCAAAAATAAATTGACAAATTATATATAAAAACTTACAGCAAGGTACTTGAAGTACAAAAAAGTTGATCACACAGTAACCAATACAATTGTTCATTTTCGCTGTTTATTTATGTATTTATTATATCTATTCACCAGGATTGCTCAACTGACCTATAGTCCATTTTCAATGAAGGCTCAGGAAGAAATGTTCAGAGTTAGAAAAGGAAGTACAAGAATATAACATAATGCTCAGAAATACAGAAGTCATGCAATGTTGTCCTAAAAATAGTGGAAAATATCATAGGAACCAAATATATCATGCACATAAGAAGTAAAAACAAAACAAAACAAAAACAAAAACTAAGACTATGTAAGGTTTGCAGAGTAATTAAAAAAATCAGTTGAAGCACATTGCAGGGTGGCCACGGTGGTGCAGTGGTTAGCATTGCCACCTTACAGCAAGAGGTTCTCCGGTTCGATCCTCGGCTGGGGTGCCTTCTGTGCGGAGTCTACATGTCCTCCCTGTGGTTGTGTGGGTTTCCTCCAGGTGGTCTGGTTTCCTCCCACATCCCAAAGGTGGATTGGATACTCTAAAGTGGCCCTGTGTGTGCCTGCAGTGGAAGGTTGGGCGTTGGGCTGGCAACTCGACACTGTAAAACTCTGCTGCCAATCATGAGTGGACAGGTGATCCACTGTGGTGACCCCTAACCATGAAAAGCCAGAAGAAGAAGTTGAAGCACATTGCAGCTACAATTTTGCATGAAGTTGGGAGATGCTGTAGGAAATTGTGTAAGAGTAGAGTTGAATAGTTCAGAGTGATACAGAAGAGACATGGATGAAGAGACAAGGAGACAGTAATGCAGGAAATGGAGAAGGCTATATGTAGTTGGGTGTGAAAAGGGAAGCAGGGAGAAAAGAAATTAGTTTATGATTAAAACTTATAGGGATGTGTCTTGCAGCTTCATTTCCAGTTAGGTGAGAGGTGGGTTTTTAAAATAATGTCATTTTTATACAAATGCCATGTATGTTTTTTGTTTTCTGTAAGTGGGTAAGAAACAGCAAAACATCGTTATGTATTTGGAAATGAATAACTATGAAAAACTTGGAAACAGATAATGAGGCAATAAAAGTGAAAAACTTGTTCAGGTCCTAATTAGCTACAAAATAAAGTTTTGTTTAACTTTGCTTTTTGGGGTTAATTTTCAACGGAAGTAAGAATCCCATGTAATAAAGCAGGTTTAATGAAGTTTGTGTCTGAGTCATCATAAAAACAGCATTCTATCAACAGAACATAACAGAAACTTGAATCAAATAGCCTAGCTTAAGAAAAACACGTAGTCTCTACCTTTAAGGAGTGAGAAACCAGCAAAGCTACACAGATAGATGTTAGTAGAATTTTTATTCTCAATGAATGGCTTACTGAAAAAGGGTTTTGCAACATTTTATAAGCAGCCTAGACAGAAAATATGATGAGAAGTTGCAAAGAAACCAGAAAAAAAAACATAAAGAAGAGTGCAGGTAACAAATTATAGTTCTTAGCAAAGCAGAAAAACAGTAAGTGGCTCAGTGTGCAAAGTCAAAGAAAGTGAGGAAGTTTCATTTCCAGCAGGTATACCATCATAGAACAAGAACATGACAAGCAGACATCATTGTTACAGTCCTAGGAGACAAGATGGTTAAGAGAAGGGAATGCAAAGGAAGCCAAAAGGTAAGCAGATCAGGGCAATGTTTTTCCCAACAAAGTGTCAGAGTAGACAAACCTAAGAAGTTCAGAAAAATGAAGTAAGGAAATAGTAGAAATATGAAATGCTCTCTCGAAGGCAAAAATACAGCCTCCATGAGACCCAACCACATCCCTGGATTTTCCTACATGAACTCAGGCAAGAGCTCTCAGCATGACTAGGCACCCTATTCAACCAAATCCTGTGCACTGGCTTCATCCCAGCAGAATGGAGGATAGCCACTGTCATCCCTCTGCACAAAGGTGGACCGACCCAGGCAGTTATAGGCCCATCAACCTAACTAGCCTGATATGCAAGGCCATGGAATGCATTATCATGGCCCTTATAAACAAGGACATTGGCAACCTCCAAATGCTTGATCCCACACATTTTGGTTTAGTCAAAGGGAGATCATGCTTATTAAACTTGGTTGCCTTCTTCGAAACAATCACCAAAGCCATGGATGAGGGCAAGACAGTGCACACCACCTACCTTGACCTAGTCAAAGCCTATGACACTATTTCCCACTCATGCATAATAGATAAACTCTCCTAGCTAGAAATCAACCCATATGCTACCATATGGGTAGCTAACTGGCTCACTGATAGAACCCACTCAGTCAAAATAAGGGAAGCCACCACTAGTAATAGACCCGTAACAAGCTGCATACCCCAAGGATCGGTCTTGGGGCCTTTACTGTTTGGGATATACTTTTCTGAGGTGCAAGCCAAAACCAGTGGTTTGTGGCTGACCAAGTTTGCAGATGACTGCAAGCTGGGCACTGTTATGAGTTCCACTAGTGATGTGAATATCCTCCAAGAGGGCCTTAACCAAACTAATGGTTGGTGCCAGAAGCATGGCCTCAAACTGAATGCCAAGAAATGCATCATTATCCTCTTTGGGGAAAATAGTGTACCCATTATTTATCACATTAATAACAACGTACTAAGCATGCAATCAGTTGTGAGGGACTTGGGCACCCAGGTTGATAGCAACCTGACTTTTGACCACCATGTTGCCTCCTTTGTACTGAAGGCTTTCTACATGGCCCACGTCATAAATAAGGGTATTTCATCCAGGAACAAAGAGGTTATAACATCCCTGTACTCCCTTATCAGACCCATTATCAAGTACAATGCCTCCTTCAGCATGTACCTTGCCAAGCACATGCAGCAGTTGGAGAGACCACAGAGGTTCTTAACCAGGAAAATCCAGGGACTCAAACACCTATCCTATGCAGATAGGCTAAAAGCCCTGTCCCTCTACTCAGTCTTGTACAGACTGCTCAGAGTTGACCTGTGTCTGGCATACAAGGCTGTCTCAGACTCAGCCTTGATGGAGTTTCTGCATGTCCAGAAGTCAAACTCCACTCTTGCAACCTGCATGCAAGGTCTCAACCTGGTCTATGACATTAATAGAACTTGTTGGTGGGATAGATTTGTGTCCAAATGACTTCCCCATCTGTGGAATAGATTTCCTCTCCATGTCAAGCAGAGTACCTCACCAGCCCTCTTTAAGAGGAACCTGGATGACTGGATGGGAAACAGAAAATATACCCCTGGGATCTGACCTCTGTCCCTGCTGGACAGGGAAAACAGGTGCTGACTTTGTGGGAACATGGGTGAATTCTTGGCTAGGCTTATAAGGGCCTCCGGGCCAATAGCCTAGTATTGTCCTATGAACCTATGAACCTATGGGATCACTGTATTTTACATATTGCTGATGAGTACATATCTTCTAAAAACAAAATGCTTCCGAGATGCCAGCTGACAGGACTGTGGAGTAAGGGAAGGAATTCTAGAATTTTATTTCTATTACAGGAATGGGTATCCATACCTGTTGAGCATGGGTAACTGAGAATCTGCCATAAACAGCACTTAGGTGAGTACAGATTCTGCAAAGCGATGTGAATATAGTGAATACCACAGAAATCTGAAGCAATGAATTGAAATAATGATGAAGATTATGAAGCAGACAATGGAATGGCATGCACTTTTACGAAATCAGAGTCAGCCTACAGAGCTGAAGGAAGAAATATTATTAATATAACAGAGACTTAGAAGGAATGGTAGTGCATGAGCTTCAAGAGGAGAGAGTGAGGGACAGAATGTATATATGTGTGAGATAGACTGTGTGTGTGAGTGTGTAGACTAATTTGTGTGTGTGACAGAAAGAATGAGAGAGAGAGAGAGAGAGAGAAAGGGAGAAACTGAGATTGCATGTGCATGTGTGAGTGAGTGTATGTGTGTGTGTGTGTGTGTGTGTGTGTGTGTGTGTGTGTGTGTGTGTGTGCGTGTGTGTGTGTGTGTGTGTGTGTGTGTGTGTGTGCGCGTAAGAGAGAAAGATAGTGAAAGAGAAAGAGAGAAAAGAAAGGACAAATGAGAGCGTGTGTGTGTGTGTTTATGTAAGAGAGAGAGAGACTAAGAGAGAAAGAGGGGGTAGGGAGAGAGAGAGAGAGAGAGAGAGAGAGTGGTGACAGAGTTTCACAGAATACAGCAGAGATGAGAAGCATGGTGACAATCTTCTGACCAGTAGCATGATGTGGATAGATCACTCCAAAATCAAGGAGGACTTTGATGGTGGCATGAGTCTGATGTTTGGATGATAGCAGGGCATCATGGGAATGGTAAAAATGTTTTACTAATACTACTGGTATTTAGGATGATTTGTGATGATACAGGCACATATGTTTTGGAGATTAAATTCAAACATCTGTTTTTTCTTCTTTGGGTGTAGGAGTAGCTGACTGTAATGAAAATGAGAAATAAATGAAAAAAGCATTCCAAAGTTTAGCAGTATTTCTAGTTTATTGCCTAACCTGTTGCAGAGCTTTTTACTATTTTAACCCTAACAGCTTGGGTCATGCTCAGTGATATTCTACAGGGTTCAGACCACAATAGGTGTCGGAGAGGACATGTTACTCACTTTCACAAGTGATGAACCCTTTGGAGTGCCCTAAAGCCTAGGAGGCAGCACTTCTGTGTGGACTATGGTCTCTACTGTAGAATCAACTACAGGGCCATGTTTTCCAAATATGTTCCCCCAGCCCATCCTCCAAACTGATGTGAGATGGCAATGCTGTATTGCTCTTCCCTTCACCCTACTAGCTACATCAGGCACCTGAGGTATTAGATGCACTCAGGTCACCTGGGTCATAATCAGGATTTTATCTGTCAATGTCAAATGAAGTAAGAAATACATTTTAACTCCAAAATCAGTTCTTACATATGTTTGATAGATGGCTATTTTTGCTGGAGTGCTGTTTGCTTTGAAAGACAACTTTGGAAGCCTCTCTCTGCAACTGTTCCCTATTCCAGTTGTTAAAATTTTTGTTTTCATATGACAGGACTGTTTACGACAAGTTGTTTACTCTTTTTTCGACACGGAAGCTCAATTTTAGTGTATTTTTTTCTTATAAAAGTGTCTATAATTTCTCCTCTACAATTTTTTAATCTTACCACAAACAGCACAGGATCCTGGTTCATCTGTTCAACCAGCTACAACAGCTTTTGACTGCAGATCTTTCCAGGAGTTTTGTTTTCTTACTCTGTTTCCAACCTGCAAATTTTCTGTCTTTGCTTTCCATCTTCTCTTTACTTTGTATGTTGATTTTCAGGCATCAGTAATGCAGCTAATGTAGACAATTTGTTTTTTAAATTCTATCCATTAACAGTTAAGCTGATGAGTACTTACAATGGAATATTCCTATATTCCACAACTGCATAATGACATTCATACCACTTACTTCTGCTGTTCTTTCCATGAGATTTTTCATTGTTTAGATGATGTTCTTTTCTTGTATATTTCCCATGCATAGTATGGGCTTGATGTTATATATATGATTTCCCATGCATTCTCATATCTTCAGAATGTCACATTTTTTGTAATGCAGACCATTGTCAGATATGACAACACCAGATATTTCTTGTCTCAAAAGTATATGCTTTAATGCACTGATCCCACTTGTTGGGTCTGCCTATTTGCTTATTTCAGGGAACTTGGAATAGTAATCTACTCATAACCAAGTATACAAGACAGTAGACAAAATCAAAGACAAAAAACAGCTCCGGGAACTATAAAGGATGTCTTCTAGATTCCACTCTGCTTCAGACCGACACAATCATGTCCATAGTTAAAGAATGATTTTCTTCCTTGTCATAATTGAAGGAACCAATACGTCCTTCATAGTTTCCGGAGCTGTTTTTCGTCTTTGATAGTAATCTACTCATACAATTTCTCTGAAATGAAAACAAATCAGCCCCCCTTATCTCCAGAAATAATGATGTTTTTCAGCACCAGAACTTTCATAGATCATATCACTTGCCATTTCTTCTGGAGTTTCATGTAATGGTATGAACTGCAGATCATAAAAATCAGTAATAGTTGCTTATTTGAGTTGAGATTCCTGACTAATACAATATATCTCAACACTTCTTTATACTTCATTATTCCAAGAAGTTATTCAAATATCCTATCAAGTACTTGTAAGCCATTTCCCCAAATGAGCTCACCTGATAGAAGAATACACGTGAAAAATAGTAGAGAACCTAAAATCAATCCCTGTGAGATAATGGCTGTGGCAAAGTAACTGGACAAAGGGTGAACATCAGAAACTTTTAATTGGACAAGCCCAGAAAAATAGGAAGTGAACTATTGCAGTGCAGTACTTGAAGGGCCATAATAAGTTTGTAGGCAGTTTGTGACCCACTGCATAAAAAGCTAAGGAGAGATCAAAAAGGTGTAGCATGGAATAACAACACTAATTTCTAGTCATGCGATTGTCATTTGTAACTCTAGCAAGGGCTGTTTTATTATTTCTCCTGATTTGGAAGCTGGACTGAAATGGATCATAAACTTGATACTCATGCAAACTCTCATCAAGCTGTAAGCAAAGAACGTTCTCAGTAACCATACAAATGAAGGGAAGATTAGAGCTAGGTGGCTATTATCAAAATCATCTGGATTAAATGTAGATTATTTAAGAGTTGAGGAACAAACTGAATTTCTGGTTCCAGACTGAACTGCTTTCAGCTAAATTTTCTAGAAATGAAAGGCTTCCTGATGGCTAAATTTGGACCATTTTTCTCACTGTGAAGTGGACTTCTGTTCTTCCAAACATATAAACTCTTGAGCTATCCATATATTTTCATGAGGTACATCTCCAGTAAGTATTTATATAATTATGTTGTTTCTTTCAATTTCTCTGTCCATGATTGATCTTGAGGTATAAAATCTGTTTTGGGAATCAACAGTTAGGTTTCTGTGCACAGTTTCCAGTATAGTAGAATTATTAAAGTCTAAAGGTTATCAACTCAGTGCTAATGATGTTAGTTTTAATGAGAATACCAATGTTACTGGTGTGGGCTGTGTAATGAATTCTTGTAGTGGATCAAAATTAAAGTATTTTTTCACATTTCTTAACAAACTAATGTGAATAAAATTAAAGTAAAACAAGAAAACAAGGCAAAGTAAACATTGCAGTTATTCATAATAACGTTATCTACGAAAAAGAAAAAAGTAACTGTGTATATATATATATATATATATATATATATATATATATATATATATATTGCATTTTTCGCATATCTTGTACTTGCAATGTTTTCTGCATATACTGTATTTGGTCACTATATATATATATATATATATATATATATATATATATATATATATATATATATATTAAAGCACACATCCTAAATAAATGGAACAAGCATCCAAGGGCTGAATATTAATTAAAACAGTACTTCAGGGGACTTAGATATCTCACGTCTGGCATTGTCATTCATGAACTAAATTTTATAACACCCTATAATGCAAAAAGAAAAATCATATTCAACTCATGGGCCCTAAATATTTCACATGTATCTAATCAATAAATACCAAGAGTACTTCAAATTTTCATCATGTCTGACATTGTTATCTTTTGTATTTTCACTTTTGAAAAAATGTTCCTTTGGGCATGTACTGCCAGGGGACTTTACTCAACTGAGGGCTTAGATTTTATTTGAATGTGTATTATAGAGGGCTTTCTCATATATCTCACTTTTGGTGTCACCATTCACATTTATGAGGTAACTTATGCAAACCTCTGATGTACTTTAGTGAAAAAAAACATGCCCAACCCCAGGGCCCCACATATTCCATATGTATCTCTAGTCAACCTATGCTAAAATTCTTTAATATCTTTATCATGTTTGATATTTTTATCTTCTCTATTTTAACATTTTAAACTTATTTATTTATTTAGGTACCTTATGTGGATGCTACCCAACTAGGTTCCTCACAATTATCTCATTTCTTCAATGGTAAGATGGTCAGTGTCAAATCAGGGTTTTGTGGGACATAATTGATAATGGCATCTATCAGAAATGACTCACAGTTTGAGCATGTCTTACAGTATTCCTTCCAATAAGGTACAGTGGGTTTGTTTCCCTTTACAAGTGTCAGGCCATTGTGATATTAGATAAGCCTGGAATCATGTGAGATTAGACATAAATGGCCATTTTAACTTGGAAGAAGTCCTACATGTAACAAAGTTGAATCACCATGGAATTGTCATTATTTCTTGTCTTCAGCTTCTATCAGAGTAGCTGGCATGACTCCTTGTTTTTCTGCCAAGATGTGCTATATAACTATGTACAGGAATGTCTTTGATTGAGCAAATGATGGATTTTGATACAAATTTCTTCATAACAGTTATGTGATAAGAAATTACATAGGAAATGAATTTCACTTGTACTAAGTATATGGTAAACTTGTACTCCTCTCAGTATCTCTCATTGCTGTCATCATGGGTAGGCATGGTTTAGACACTTGCTTGGAGGCAATTTTAAAAGTCCTGAACCAGTAGGATTTAATGTCTCTGTGAAGCTGGTGATAATACCAAGCTAACAGAAAAGCTATTTGTGAAGCCAGGGATAATGTCAGACTAAGTTGACCAGAATGCATTTATTTTTTGATTTTTCATTTCTCTCCCTCTCTTCATTTCATGTTTATCTGCAGTGTGCACTCTGCTAGTAGGAATATATAATTTTTTTTTCTGGATGTCAAAAGGCAGAGTAGGGCTGTGAAATGTGTTCAAACTCCAGATGTGCTGGCACCTTTTGTTAATGTAAAAAATAAGGATAGAGACCACTGGAGAGTAATAGCTATAATGACAACTTTAAGACATAACTGGGATTCAGCATTCAAGGAAAGCAGATGTTGATATGTTTTGAGAAACCTTGGTGATTGTCATGCAGGATAAAATAGTTACTTTTACAATGTGTTTCCCCAGAGACAAGATTATGATGATGCCATGATTACTAAGTAGTGGGGCATGGGAAAATATAATATGTATCTGTATGCTATATAAGATGATGATGTCTTGACTTGCCCTGTCTGTGTAGAACCATTTTTGAGTACTAGCTATTTCTTTAGAGACAGTATTCTTGTAAGAAGCTGTTTAAGGAGCTCAGTTTTTTCCAGTAAGCAACCTATATTTATCGCCTTCCTCATACCCCTTCCTATCACAATCATATGGCCAGTTACCACTGAAAGAGGTATTAATTGGTGTATTTTATATTTGGCTTGATTTTAGAGCAACCCAGTGATGGGAATTGTTTAATTTTCCTCAGATGGTGACAACACTATCAGAGCAGGAAGAAAGTTGTGTGGAATTGGAGAATTCTTCCAGCCTTTTCTGGGAATTGTGTGTGTGTGTGTGTGTGTGTGTGTGTGTGTGTGTGTGTGTGTGTGTGTGTGTGTGTGTGTGTGTGCGTGTGTGTGTGAAAACAATACTTAGAATGGTAAGCAGTCATCTTGGATAAAGGGACACTAAAAGACACTGGTTCAGAGGGACAGAGCAGTGAGGCAAGGGTCTTGGACTGCTGGGCAAAAGACTCAGCTCTGTTAGTGACCAATGTGCATATCAGTTTGAGTCTGGAGGTCTGAAGCCCAAACTTAGGACAATTGTTCATATTCCATTTATTCCTGTGGAGCAAGGTTGTACTTTGCAGACTGACCACTGAAACAGGATTGTATGTATTTTCTTGCTATTACAGTACTTGTTGGAGGCAGTGATGCCGTATCATCCTTCACATTTAATGCCAGTGGTGCTACTCATCCTCCACAATCACCTTGATGAGTTGTAGTCTCAATAGCTCACCAGGTGGCATAGTCACCTTTGGTGCTGGAAGAGCAGAAAGATGTGAGTTCTTTTCCCTCACCAGGTAGTTGGATTAATTTTTCAATTCTGACACTGCAGTGCAGTATGAAGAGGGTTCTGCACTCCTGAGTGTGCTGTTCTTCAGATGAGACATTAAACTGAGACCCTATCTGCATGAGCTGATGGCATCTCAGGTGGATGTAAAACATCCCATGGCCCTTATTAAACCTCTCTCTCTCTCTCTCTCTCTCTATATATATATATATATATATATGGATCACCTTTAAAACCTCAAAACCACATTTGCCCGACACACTAATGACCGACACGAAAAGACCGACAACAAAAAACGCCGACAACGCAAAACACCGAAAACCATTACACCAACACACTACACGTAAACAGCACAGTACACTACATAACATATGCACTATCCCTAACCCAAACCCTAACCCTAAGGTCCGACACTACCGCACACTTACCCTACCTGCACCCTAACCCTAACTCACTTACCCACCCCTAAACCCACAGTCCCTCACTATCGCACACACTCCGTACCTGCACCCTAACCCTAACTCACTTAACCCACCCCTAACCCACAGTCCCTCACCATTGCACACACACCCTACCTGCACCCTAACCCTAACTCACTTAACCCACCCCTTACCCACAGTCCCTCACCATCGCACACACACCCTACCTGCACCCTAACCCTAACTCACTTAACCCACCCCTAACCCACAGTCCCTCACTATCGCACACTTACCTGTCCGCTCCCTAACACTAAATCCCTCACTCGATCGCACACTTACCGAGTCCGTCGGGTTCTCACCTTGTCGGTCATCTGCGTTGTCGGTATTCTCGTCCCGTCGGATTCCGTGTCGGGCAAACGCGATTTCGAGATTTTAAAGGTGACCCATATATTTATACATTATTTTTATGTAGGTTTGTTGAATGGCACTAATAATGGTGTGCATAATGTCAACACCAAATGATTGACATTGTGCATGTTGACATGTTACCATACATATGCTGAGAATGAATGTGGGTACATGTAAAACATTTAATGAAATAATGAAAGAACATATTTTTTTTTGGCAGAGGGCAAGCTCTCCTGCACTCCCATGTGTTGAGTTGTGCCTTCCCCGCTAATTATATATAATAACTTTAAGACTGCACACTTCTTAGGGAAAGGGGAAATTCACCAACTTTGAGAATAGTACATTCTGTTACTTTTGTTGACAGGTGTCAACCATCTGTTTAGTTGACCAAATTGTGTTGATTGTGTTGACTAAAAAGATGTCAACTAAAGCACCATTCAAAAAAAGTAGTGGAATGCACACACACACACACACACACACACACATATATATATATATATATATATATATATATATATATATATATATATATATATATATTTTTTTTTTTTTTACACACACATCTATCTTATTAAATGTATTAGTATGTATGAATGTCAAAATATCTAAGACTCAATTACCTAAATATCTGAACTGTACCTCTCAACTTGCAGATGTTGAAAATGAGAACATATGCCTTTGAAAAGCAGGGATAGCTAGTCAAAACTCTGGACATCTAATTAGCATACAATTTGACTTCCAAATAGCAAATAACTCTTTCACTTCCAGTAGGAATGTGGGATACTTCTCAGAAGTACAAGTTAAAAAAAGAGTGACAAAAATGAACAATATATATATATATATATATATATATATATATATATATATATATATAAAAGCACATCAACAAAAGGCACAGAGAAAAATCTAACTTTAATAAACTGAATTGCAAATTTCTACCATGCAAGGTCAGTTATTAGGGAGGTATAAGATTCATCTCCTCTTTCCTTAATTTATCAATGCCACTAGTATGTTATTCATGTGGTGTAGTTTTCAGTAGTGTGGTTTTCTATGTACTAGATAGTGTCCAAAATCACATGTGATGGGGGGATTCAGAAAATTGTGTGAAGGGGTAAATCAAACCTGAAAATTGGGACATACATCCAAAAATAGGTACATCATATGTAGGGGTAAATTAGGCCTGAAAATAAGAAAGTTCCTCCAAAATAGGGACAGTTGAGAGGTCTGCTCTAAACCTATAATATTGAAAAATCAAACCTATTTAAGAAAGGGTATACCAATTCCAGGTCACACAACAATGAAGAAAGGAGAAATTTCAAGTTTTCAGTATTTTGAGCATTAGATATTTTGTACCAGCAACAGATTTTAGATGTTTTGACTTTAGATCAAATGAATGTGACACGTTTACATTTCTGCAATATTTCTAATATTTGCCATCTTTCAGTTTCATAATCTTTAAAGTCTTTCATTCAATTCACCATCTTTTTCTCCACAACCATCTTTTTATTTCAGCCAGCACATCTTTATTATTCATATTTTTATTATACAACAATTTTCCATCTCTCCATATTTCAGTATTTTCTGTTTCAACCTACTTTCCTTCTGCTTTATACTTCTAATACTCAGAAAGGTGTGCAGACACCAAAATATACAACTGGATTGCTTTTTTTTTATTCAAAATTCTTTCTTCTTTATTATAACATGTAATACCTTACCCAACTGGATTGCATCTTGATCCCTAAATAAAACTAAAAAAAATCCCTAACAATTCTTTTTCCATTTTCAGAAAACATATACACTCTCCAAATATTCCAATGTAACCAAAATGTACATATTTAACATATATACATTCTTTCTAAAAGGTAAATAGATGTTTTCCACCAATAAATTTCTTTAGTTCATCCAGAATTTATCTTCACTATTTTATTATTTTTCCACTTTCACCAAACCTGTTTCCTAATATGTTAATTTAATTTCTAGTAAAATGCATTCCATTTTTCTTCTTTATTTCACCAAAACCTTTATTTATTTTAATTTTCTGTTCCCATTGGACCTCACCTTTTCCAGCCAGGCACCCAATGCCCCATGTTCACAGCAGATCTACCAGTCATCATCCTACTCACTGAACTTACTTTTGTATTGCCAGGGAGAGTTGTGGATCTTAAAGGCATCCTGGTGTCTCAACTATCTGTGTTTCCATATGTGTTTTGTTTTATTTATGTGCCCTATCCACTTTTCCCTTTCTGACCCCCCCTCAAGCTCATTGATTGTGTCCAAGGGCAACTCCCCTCTTGGACCACACTTAGAGAGTGTCATCAATAAGTGCACTTCCCCAGGACTTGCACATCCAACCCTCCCTGGATCACCTGAGCTGCTAACTGAACCCAGGTTGACTGGGCTGTAGTAAGTACTTTTTCCTTCTACACCACAAGAGCATCTTCAAACCCTATATGTTTGACCTGTTTAACCTGAATCCAACTTTTATTAACCCATTTCCACCCCAATAAAGTTTCCCTTATCCACTCTCTATATTTTTTTCTTTCAATGACTAATTCGTCTGCATATGATTGATGCACAGGTATTATTATACCCTCTTCCATTTCCCATTTTGCTTCTCTCATTTTACCAATGCATGTTTGTGTTATTGCATTCATTGCTCATACAAATAAACACATATTCCTTAGGTACTCCCTCTTCCACCCCTTTTACAATTTTTATTTTCTTGACTTACCAATCATTTGCTATCCAAGGTATGTCTAAACACTTCTTTAATACTTTGTAATACTTTTCCCAAGCCCATAATTCCCTAAAATATCCCACATTGCCTCATGACTTATTGATCACATGCTTTTTCTATGTCAGATGCAACCAACCTAGCAAATGTATTATCCATTTAAATAGCATCTATTACTTTTTTGCAATTATTAAAATTTTCTTCACTTATTCCTCATTTCTTTCTTTTATAATGTCTTCAAAGTCTTTCTTCTAATTTATATTTTGCTCTAACCAAAAGTTTCTTTACTTTCCACCTTCCCCTTTGAACTTCTTCCTTCGTATAGATTGTTATTATAAATGGTTCTACTATCTAGATAATTTATTCTTGTTTACATTTTACTACCCCATTCTCATCAATAATTCCATCCATTTTACCATTCCTTCTTTTTACAATCTGTCCTAAAAGGAGTGAACCTTCTTCCTTCTTTCTCTTCAAAAAATATTTATGTCTATACAACACTGGATGGAGCCTTCTTTATATTTTTCATAAAATTAATTTTCATTTTCTCTAGTACTTCCTTCATCTATTTGTCTCTCAAAACCTTCTACCATGTTGTCATATTTCTCTTTACTTCTTTTTATCCATCCACTTCCAAAAAAAGCCCTTTTATATTTCTCTTTAGACACTACCTGCCATTTTATCCAACTTTTATAAAATACTGCTATTGTCATGTGTTCTTTGCATAGTCTGCTACATTCCTCCTTATTTTTTCTTTTTACACACATTTCATGTTAATTGTTTTACTGCTTTTCCTTCTTTCATTATTATTTCTTCATTGTCAACTAACTCAGTCCATCCAAACAATCTCCTCCTTCTACTCCAAATGTCACTTCCTTCATGTCACATGGATACATAACATAATCTATGTCTGCTAAAAAAAAATCCCTTTTTGTATATCCACTCTCTACCTTTTCCTGTTTTCATGTTTCCACATCACATTAGTTCTTTTATCACCTTTACATTTTGTGTTATTTTCCTTTTTTCTTTTCTTACCTTACAATTAAAGTCCCCAATTATTACTATAATATGTGTTTTTTAATTCTTCGAATATATTTTTTCCTCCTAATGTTTGTATACTTACATATCACTATTACCCTCGGGCCACTATTTCTATTTTTCTCAAGTCACATATCACCGTTCCTTGTTGTTATTGCCAAAATTGTAATTTAATCTTTTCATATTAATGCCTGTAACTCAAAATACATTTCATATCCTACTGACCATATAATCTTTTTTCCTTGTGCAGCTTAAAATTTTTCTTTTTTTTTCTTGCTAAACACATCTTGTGTCCGGCAAACATAATACATTCATATTTTTCGTTTTGTACCATTCAACAGCCATTAAACTTTTCACATTTAGTCCTAAATACCTAGATCACACCTTTCCCTTTTTTTACAGTTGTTCCTCCTATTATTTTTGGTTTTCTGCTCTTGTTCTTTCTTGCCTCTGATTCACCATCTTTCTGTTCTTTACTTGCCAGCCCAGCATACTTATTTTCTGTTTATATCTGAAGCTCTTCTGCCATTAGTCCTCCTTCTTGTCTTTTTTTCTTAATTTTTAGTCATATTTCCTTCACCTTCATACTCACATCAGCCATTTCACTTTCTTCCTGAATGCTGTTTTCTTAATCTCAGTTTCTGTTTCATATAGCCTTTTTTCTTTCCCGTGTCAGATGTTCAAACTAAAAATGGCCGAACTCACTGCATTTTCTAGGAAATGGTCTACAGTCTCTAGCATTATGATCTAGCTCTCCTCGTTGCCTGTATCTATTTTTTGTGCATTCTTGAACCAAATGATTTTTATCTCCATGACAGTATCAAGACTTTCAATGGCCTTAATATCTGTCAGTTATTCTTTTCCCCTTTACTATTATATTATTATTATATTATTTGAAATATGCTGTAATTTTTCCATCATGCACATACAGTCTAATCCCCACATCCAACCTACTGTCCATGCATTTCTGTTATCATACATTTTCTTTATGACATGTACTTTATCACATACTGTGAACAAACTTTTTTAGTTTAGATATTTCCATACCTGAAGTTCTGAATTGTGCAGTCAGATTTTTTTTACTTACAAACTAAAGTGCTGAAAAATAATTTGTTTCCAAAGTGACATGTTATTTATTTATTTTTTTTCTATTTCACCCATAAACATTTCTGCACCTGAAAAAGTCTTCAGACCTTAAAAGCTGTCTTTTAAAGTAAATCCTAATGGTGATATAATATAGTCCATGATGAAATAACCATCAATAATAAGTCTGGTTTTGCTCTTATTCTTATCATCAGCCTTTTTTTCCTGAAGCTACTGCCTTTCTGCCCCTGACAAGTACCTTTCTTCATATTGCACACTACTTCTTGTTCCATAACATACAACACTTGCATATTTTTCCTTAATTCATTTATACCATCCACAATATCCTATTGCAGAGGCATAGTGTTAAAAAGGATTACTCCATTAGAATGCCTCTGTCGTTTCAACCCCTGTAATCCACTTTTCTACCATTTACTTCTCTACCATGTTACTGGATTAATTATCTGACCGCTCCTGCAACACTCAGTTCATTACTGTACACCAGCTCACCTCGTCTCCTTCATTTGGTTCTATTCTTTCATTGAGGTACCTCTTTATCTAGACCTCTGCTCTCTAAACTTCTTAACTGAGATTTCAACTTGTTCTGATTCTCTCTCTAAAATTTTTTCAGCAGCAATTTACTCCTTCCCCCATCTTGTATTTCTCGAGTTACTAGTGACAGCTCTCATGTTCCATCTCATGCTTGAGAGATGGAAGTTCCCTGCTGGCCTGGCCAAATTGCCCCTAGAGAGTCCCCTGAAAAGAGGCCACTGGCCTAGTGGGCCTAACCTCATAAACAAAGTGTAAATTAATACATAAATGAGTTATGCAGGACTTTTGGCTATCCTCATTGTTTCTAAATGAGCTAAATGCTGATGGTAGATCTGCCAAGTGACAGTCAGTCTGGCATACATCATCTGTTTGTATGACTTTCATGATATGAGCAACATTTTGATCCCAAAGTGTAGCAAAGATATAGCTATGGATATGTCAGCTTTTATAATGTGATAATGAATGCGATTAAGATGAAGTCTAATATGTGATGACAAAAGTGTTGAATCTTTTGCAATCATCTCCGTTTTTATTTTTACTGGGTTTTGCAATGAGGAGATTTTTAAGGAGTCTTGTTCGATTCTCGGCTGGAGTGCCTTCTGTGTGGAGTCTGCATGTCCTCCCTGTGGTTGAGTAGCGTTCGAAAGACATGCGTGAATGGGCGTGCCTTCATTAAAGGTTGGGCGTCGAGCTGGCACCTCGGCACTGTAAAAATCTACTGCCAATCATTAGCGGATCGGAGTTCCACTGTGGTGACCCCTAACTGGGAAAAGCTGAAAGAAAAACAACAACAATTCTGGGAAATGTACCTGACAATAGTGCTCATGACGACTGCACCATCTCTCATACATATAGTAAGGAATGCCATGTTGGTTTTTTTTTTCCACTTCCTCATTCCAAGTGGTGCAGTCCCACAGATCTGAATAATGTCTAATTCTGACATTAAACACACACACACACACACACACACACACACACACACACACAAGCGCGCACACGCGCACACGCACACACACACACAAATAAATAAAAAATAACATCTCCATTCTGAGTGGTTTTCAAAAAGATTTTTTCAAGACTGGAGCAGAAATGCTCGTTCCTTAGTCAAAAAGGAGTGTGGTGATTAAACACTCAGGCTGTGCACTGGCAAAAACTGTATTGTTATTAACGCTAAACTTGAGATGAAGGGACAGAAATCATTCATTAAAGCCAGCAGAAAGCTGTCTGAGGTGGTTAATGAGCTTGTTTTTGATCACAAAAGCCAACACCATGAATTAGTCTATATTTCTCAGGCCTTGTTTCCTGCATAAAATAAAATCCAACCTTTTTGTCGTAAATTACAATCATTTAGTTCTTTTTTTGATTTAGAGCAGCACTGTCTATGGTAGTACAGCATGAACATTTTCTTCTGATGACTGCAGCTCCTCTTAACAGTTATTCACTGGATTGTTTTCTCATCAAAAGTATTAAAATTCCAAATTGTAAAAACTATTTTTATTTCTAATTCTGTCTGCAGACAGCAGTTGATTTGGTCATAGATTTCCAACCAGTACAAGGTAAGACAGCCTAGTGTTATGGCACTATTTCTAGCTCCCCAGCATCCCCATATTGTCTTATTGAAGTGTGCTCAGTCACAGCTGGAGGTGCCATCCTGCACTTCTTTCTTGGTTTAGGTGATAGATGACTTTCTAATTGCTGCTGCTAGCATGCAGATTTATGTCTCTAGTATGCAGGTGTCCCAATCAGTGCAAGTTTGTCACTGCTAGCCTTGTAAGGTTTGAATGGAAGATGCTTGTTTTGTAAAAAAAAAAATATTGAATTCTATTAGCGTGGGGAATGTGTTGTGCCATTAGCAGCCGCATACCCTTTACAAGCTAGAGAACTATCAGTTAAGGAGTGGGGCCAGCATTACTGGAGATCTCCATCCTGCTGCAGTATCCAGCTATATTCACAGCCACTAAAATCCAAACATATGACTTCATGTGATTCTTCACTGTATATTGTGGAAGTTGTAGCACTCATTGTCAAGAACCTCATCCCAGACTGACTCGGCGGGTTGAATTTGTTAGGAAGAAGGGGCTCTAGGTTGCATAGAATTGAAGACTGCTACAACCCACAAGTTTCTTCATCAACACAAAGTCTAAGTTCAAGAAGATGTTCCTAAGAGGTAAAAGAAGACCAAATAAACAGAGAGGTTGCAAGAAAGAATTTAGGGATGTCCAGGATGTACTTGGACAGAAGAAAGAAAAAGAAGAGAAGAGAAGAGAAATTGTTGCTTTCTTGCTATTCCCTCTACTATATAATAAAGCAGCAATAAGTAACAATTTCCTAGAGGTAGAGCCAGACCACTAGAGTCCATTTTTGTTAGCATGAGTTTATGATATGGTTGTCCAAGCAATTTTGGTGAAATCAGCAAGATGTCCATGAACTACGTACATGAAATAAAGTGTGGAGAAGAAGGTTATGGCCATTTACATGAGAACTCTACATGTTCAGAGCATGTTTATGAGTTATACGTCAGGAGGAGACATGATTGGAAGAGGCAAGGGATTGTCTATTATGAATCAGTGTCAGGATAAACAAGATATTGAATAAAGAGGAGGTTTGAAAGGTGGTGCTAATTTCTAATCTGTTATTGATTTTTCTTGTCTGTTAAGAGACAACTTTAAGGCATTTCCATTTGCTCAGGTGCCAGAGTTAAAAGATCTGTTAAAAAGCATAGCAAAACCTGCCACTAAAAGTGAGCCTCACTAATTCAGCAACATAGAAATCTTAGAAATCTGTCTAAACTTATAGAAGGATCAGACCTTAGACACTGAAAAAAAGTGTTCATACCTTGTCAAACAGAACATCCTTGAAATAAAATTATACCACTGGGGTTTTCCCAACAGAGCAAACTATAAATAAAAGTATAGACATCAAAGACACATGGAAGGAATGCTTTCATCAGCTTCTTAATGAAGAAAACCCCACAGAAACTGTACTGCTCCAAACACAGCCTACGATGAAAGAAGAGGAGGAGCCCACCATAGAAAACATAAGAATAGCACTAAGGAAAATGAAGTCAGGGAACACTGTAGGCTCAGATTAAATCACAGCAGATGTGATAAAGATGTTGGGTAAGATAGAGGAGAAATGGCTCCTGAGGGTAAATATAATAGTATGGAATGAAGGCGTATCCCAGATGATGGGAGAATAGCCACACTAGTACCAGTGTTCCAGAATAGGGGTGGGGTGGGGGGTTATTCACAACTGTGGGCACTACTGAGGTATTAAACTCCTGTCACACTGCATGAATGTCCTGAAGAGGGAGATATGAAGAGTAGTCAGGTCAGGATGTAGCACAACTGACCCCATGTTTACAGTGAGACAGATGGCTGAGAAGAAGGTAGAGATGAGGAAAGAGTCCAACTAGGTATTCCTAGACTTGGAGAAAGCATATAACAAGGTCCCACAAAAGCAGATTTGGGCAGTCCTGCTGTGGTTTAAAGTCCCAGAAACATTGGTAGAATTATTGAAGACTGTGTACAAGGACCCAAAGACTCAAGTACGAACAGTGTTCAGTCTTGCCAGTGGGAGTGGGTGCACATCAAGGTTCAATTCTGAGCCCTCTGCTATTCATACTGGTGATAGACCACATTAGCAAAGAGGTCAGAGAGGATAGATCAACAAAGTTTCTGTATACAGTGAATGTGGCTTTACTGGAAGACTGAGCAAGAACTTCAGCAAAGGATAGGGGAATGGAATGCAAAACTGAAGGCACATGGAAGGAAACTGAATACAGATAACGAAGTTGCAATGACAGCAACTGGGGAAATTGGAAGAAGCTAAGAATTGAGATAGAAAAGAAAACAGTGAAACAGGTTAACAATTTCAATTATCTGGGATGGGTGGTTGAGAACAAGGAAAGTCTGAATGAGGAAATCAAATCTAGAATCAGACAGAGGGTCTGTAGCCAACTGATACAGAATGTCAGGGTCTAATGTATGACAGAAGAATGCAAAAGAAGCTGAAAAGTTATATGTTCAAAACAGTAGTGTGCCAGTATTACTGTATGGTACAGGTATCTGGCCAGTAAAGGAAGAGCACTTGAGAAAGCTACAGGTGATGGAGATAAAGTGCTTGAGACAGGTGGTAGGATGCAAACTGTAGGACAGATGAAGAAATCAGGACATCAGAGCAGAAGCCAAAGTAGCTCCAGTACGTTGCAGAGAAAGGGGGTGAGAACAGCTTATGGTGGTTCAGGCACATGTGCAGAAAAGAAGACAATCTAGTGAAGAAGACTTGGGACAGAGGAAGAAGTCAAGAGGAAATGAGGGTGTTCATTAAAGAGTTGGTTGGATTGTGTGAGAGACTCACTATTGAAGAAGGTAGGAGAGTGGCAATGAATCAAGAAATATGGCGATAGTTGACGTGACACCCAGACATCATGAAGAAAATGGGAAGAACGGGACTGGTGATGATGTTTTACACGCACACACAGTATGTGTGTGTCTATCCCTCTCTCCGCCCTCTCTCTCTGTCTGTCCTTCTCTCTCAATATATATATATATCTATATACACACACACACACACCCATACACATACAATCTTTTCTTACTTTGAACCAAGAAAACAGTCTACAAAGATTACATAGGTTCATAGGTAGGTACTAGGCTATTGGCCCTGGGGTCTATACAAGCCCAGCCAAAAAGGTACCCTGGCTTTTGCCACCCAAGAAAATTATTTTCCTGTGCCACTGTCGAGCAGAGCCACAGAGGTGATCCCCGGGGTGAATTTCCTATTTCCCATCCAATCATCAAGATTTTTCTTGAAGAGTGCTAATGAGGAGCTTTGTTTGATATAGATAGGTAGTTTATTCCAGAGTATGGGAAGTCTCTGGGACAGAAATCTATCCCTCCTGCATGTTCTGTTTATTGTGGTGACAAGGTTTAGGTCCCTAGAGCGTGTAGCTTGGAGGGATTGGGATTTCATTATGTGGAGCATGTCCAACAGATCTGGGTTTGACATAGCTTTGTATGTTAGGCAGAGATCACCTCTGAGTAGGCGATATGTGATGGAGTAAAGCTGGAGTTTTTTGAGATGGTCTGCATAGGGCATCTGTTTGAGGCCGGTAATCCTCCTTGTGAGGTATTTCTGTGGCCTTTCCAGTTGCTGTAGATGTCTTATGAGGTACATACCAAAAGGGGAGTTGTACTCTATAATGGGTCTAATGAGTGATGAGTAGAGGGGAACAATGACCTCTTTTTTTCTGGATGAGAAACCTTTTGTGATGAGGTGGGCCACGTAGAAGGATTTCCTGACTACTGTGGCAATGTGATTATCAAAGGAGAGTCTACTGTCCACCTGTGTCCCAAGGTCTCTTATCACACTTTCGGAGTTAAGTATACTACCGCCTATGTTGTAGTTCATGGGTACAGAGTCTTTACCAAAGGGGATGACAATGCACTTTTTGGCATTGAGCTTGAGGCCATGGCTTTGACACCAGGCATCTGTCTCAGTTAGGCCCTTTTGTAGGATGTCCACATCGTTAGGAGTTTCGATTATGGCTCCTAGTTTGCAGTCATCTGCGAACATTGTTAGCCAAAGACCTTCTGTGTTAGCCTGTACTTCAGAGACATAGATACCAAACAGAAGAGGACCCAGGACTGAACCCTGTGGTACTCCACTTGTCACTGGTCTGAAGTCGGATTTGGAGTCTGCTACTTTCACAGTGTGGGTTCTGTCAGTGAGCCAGTTGGCAACCCATCTTGTGACATAGGGATTTATACCTAGTTTTGGGAGTTTATCTATAATTCCAGAGTGGGGGATGGTGTCAAAAGCCTTGGCAAGATCTAGATAGGCTGTATGAACCACCTTATCCTTGTCTACGGCTTTGGTGACTGCTTCAAAGAAGTCTATCAGGTTTAGGAGACATGATCTGCCTTTTACAAACCTGAACTGGGTGGCGTCCAGAGTTTGGAAATTACCAATGTCTTTGTTTATAAGTTCCATGATGATACATTCCATGGCCTTGCAGACCAGGCTCATCAGGCTAATGAGGTGGTAGTTCCTGGGGTCCGTGGTGGCTCCCCCCCTTGTGGAGTGGGACAACTGTCACTGTGCGCCATTCAGCAGGCACAAAGCCTGAGGTGAGGCTATGATTGAACATGGTGCTTAGGTGGGGTGCCAGTTTGTTCTGTAGTTTGTGTAGAACGCAGCCTGGGATGTTGTCTAGTCCCATGGATGCTGTGTTCTTGGCTTTGGAGAGTGTGGTTTTTACCTGTTCAGCCGTGAGTACAGGAACTTTGCATTCTTTCTTTATAGAGATGGGCTCTTTAGGGGGTGAGAGGGGGGTTAAAGTTAGCACTGAACCTATCTGCCAGGATGTTGGCAATATCAGTTGGGTCTGTATATTTAGTGCCATTGTGTTGTAACTCAGAGCAGATCTGAGTGTTGCCATTGGGATTCTTGACATAGCTATAGAATGCTTTGTGGTTGTCTTTAGAATCAGTGGTGATTTTGTTTTCGTAACTAGCTTTGGAGGATTTTATCGGGGATTGCAGCTTCTTACTGAGGCTGACCAGGGAGCTCCTCCACTCAATAATAAACATTAATAATAAACATTTCCATTAAGACTCTCAAGATGTTTTATGTTAAAACCATAGAAAATAAAATATGTCCTTTCTATGAAACTGTTGTTAGATATAAAAAAAAATGCTGTCTGAATTACTGTTTTATAAATTAAAGTTAATAATTCGCAGTACAGTTCTATTAATTTAAATACTGCAAATATGTTTTATAACAGCATTAATAAATATTTAACTGCAAAGTTCTAGCTAATATGTTCTGGAAATGCTATATTCTTGCAAAACAGACAGGTTTTATTTTTACAGATTTAGAGTTAATATTGTAATCTCCTGTATGAAAGTAATTGAATGTTCATCTTTATCAGAGTAGCCTAAACATTTTCTGTGGTAGTCATCCATTTTTTTGTCTGCAGTAAACACTCAAGAATATCACACAGAAGGGTAGCTGGACTCACTCATTAGATCTTAATAGAACCATGAAATCCTTCTATCCATCCACAACTCCTTTTCCCATTTTTGCACAAGGGGTCTGGGTGCCACTTCAACAGTGACAATCATCTAGAGCTAAGGTTCACATGCCAGGTGGCTAGCCCTGCTGCGGCTGTTCTTCCATAACACACACTCGTGTTCACACTCACACCTATAGTCAATTTAGAATGTCCAATCCACCTACTGCATGTCTTTGGAATGTGAGAGGAAATTGGAGCACCCAGAGGAAACCCATGCGGACATAGGGAGGACATGCAGATTCTGACCAGAAGGTACCCCAGCTGATAATCTGCCCAGAGAGAAACTCTTGCTGTGAGGCAACAATGCTTTCCTGTGCACCAAACATGAAATACGCATTTAAAATTATATAAATCATATCCTCTCACAGTTGATTATAGTGGAAAAGCACAACATGGTGTGTGTGTGTGTGTGTGTGTGTGTGTGTGTGTGTGTGTGTGTGTGTGTGTGTGTGTGTGTATGTGTGTGTGTAGGGATAAAGTCATGCCAGAGTTAGATCCTACAGTACTGAAAGTGGAATGTGGTTAATGTCAGGTAAGTTGTTATACCTTTGCAAAATACAGTCTAGTGCATATTGCTGTTATTATTATTATTTTTAGTAGTAGTACAGTTTGATTATAATTGTGATTTTTTTCAAAGAATAATTTAATATTAATAGCTCTACTTGTGCAGTGTCATACTTAGATATCATAACTCAGAGGTGATGCAGCTAGTTTGATGTCAGGATGTTTTACAATTTTGTATGTATTGATACAGTACTTACACAGTACTTGCATCTCTAGCTTTCTACATAACTATACTTATATCACCAATAAACACACACTCTGTGTATGTAGCATGCTTACATGCACATGTATACATATTGCTTACACATGCACATACATACATATGTACATACATGGATTCACTTTGGAATCTCAAATTTCATATGATCGAGACCATATGATTGATGTTTCGGAATGTTGAGATTCTGAAATAAATCCAACATAAAAAAAAAATTTCAACATTTCTGCAGAGGGGCAAGCCCCCCTGCACTCCCTACACCCCCACTACTTAAATATACCAACTCCGAGATTGCACTACAGCGAGGAAAAGGGGAATCTCCCATTCTGCGCTGTATGCAGATCTCCGTTCAGAATTTCAAAGTTCTAAAACTTTGATCATATGGTCTCGACCATATGAATTTGGAGGTTTTAGGATTTCGAGATTCCGAAGGGACTCCGCATATACATATATTATGTGTACATGTACACATATACATATATTATGTGTACATGTACACATATACATTTATTTGAGTCAGTCTTAATTGAAAGACTATTTAATTGAAAGCTAATAGTATTCATTATCATCATTGTCATCATCATCATCATCATCATCAACCCCCCTTTTTCCGATTTTCTACATGGAGTTTGACTGTCAACTGTCACCATATCTCTTGTTTCATTGCTGCTCTCTTACCTTATTTGATAGTCATGCCTGACTGCAGCAGATTGTTTCTCATGCAATCCATCCTTCACTTTGCTGGATATCCTTTTTTCGGATGTATATCAAAACATTGAAGTTTCAAAACTTTGAATGTTCTAATATCGACCCCTATTTAGCGAATGCTGAAAATAACGAAGCTACAGAAAACCAAATTTTTTTCTAGGGAAAGAATTCAGTTGTCCATTTCTGTCGTTTCACTATTTTCAGTGCTGTGGTGGAAAGTTACGGGTCGGGTTCAGGTGAGTGTGCGATTGAGCACGGGTTAGGTGAGTTAGGATTAGGGTGCAGGTTAGGTATATGTGCGATTGTGTGGACATGAGGGTTAGGGCGGGTTAGGTGAGTTAGGGTTAGGGCGCAGGTCAGGTAAGTGTGCGATTGTGTGGACGTGAGGGTTAGGGTGGGTTAGGTGAGTTAGGATTAGGGTGTGGGTCAAGTAAGTGTGCGATTGTGTGGACATGAGGGTTAGGGCGGGGTAGGTGAGTTAGGGTTAGGGCGCGGGTGAGGTGAGTGTGTGATAGTGACGGACCTTAGGGTTAGGGTTTGGGTTAAGGTAAGTGGATAGTTAGGGGTGTATGTACAGTTTAGTGTAGGGTTAGATGTAAGATTTTAAGTGTATGTGTGTGGATTGCTGTTTGTTTGGTGTGCTTGTGTTGTGTGTATGTGTTTTGGAACAGCAATTTTTTTCCCTAGGAAAAAATTCCCTGTTCTGCATGTTCAATGTTGTAAGCGTTCGCTTAATAGGGGTCGATATTAGAACATTTGAAGTTTTGAAACTTCAGTGTTCTAATATAGACCCCCTTTTTTCTTCTTCTTGTCTTTTTTCTGTCTCTCCAAAATCTTCTTCATCAGATCATCTTTTACTTTCTTGCACATGTGCCTTGAACCACTGTAATCTGTTCTCTTTGACCTTTTCTGCACATGCAGCTATTTTGCCTTCTGCTCTCATTTCCTTCTTTCTTCATCTGTCCCACAGTGTGTATCCTATCACCCATCTCAGGCACTTCATCTCTATTAGCTATAGCTTCCTCCACTGCTCTGCCTTCACTGCTTAGGGTTTTGTACGATATAGAACTGGTCACTCCATTTTGTATACTTCCCTTTGCAGTGTCTTTGGCCTTCCTCTGTCACACACTACCTCTGACACTATGTGCCAGTTGGCTACAACCCATCTAATTCTTGGCTACAACCCATCTAATTCTTGCTTTGACTTCTTAATTTAGTTTTCCCTTCTCCTCAAGCACCCTTCCCAGATACACAAAGCTGTTGATCTGTTCCACTATTTTCCCTTCTATCTCAATTTTCAGCTTCTTCTGGTTTCCTTCATTTGCAGCCATGACAACGCTTTTGTGTGTACTCTGTTTCATCCTGTTTGCCTTCAGTTTTGTATTCCATTCCTCTATCATATGCTGAAGTTCTTGTTCAGAGCCTGCATGTAATACCACATCACCTGCATACAACAGCTTTGTTCATCTTTCCCCTCTGACCAGTTTAGTAACGTAGTCCCTCACCAGTATGCATAGCAGCAGTGGACTCAGATCTGAACCCTGATGCACCCCCATTCTCACAGGGGAACCCCTCAGTAAGTCAACTTGTGTCAGTGCGTCCTTGTATATAGCCTGCATGAATTCTACCAAAGTATCTGGGACTGGAAACCATTGCAGGACTACCCAAATCAGATTTCTCATGCTCATTTGGACTCTTTCCTCATCTCTAGCTTCTTCTCAACTATCTATCTTGTCAGCTGTCTCACTGCAAATATTGGGTAAGTCATGTTGCATCCTGATGTAAATCTGAATTGCTCATCTCCCATCTTACTTACTGTAGGCTATGTCTGGGTGTTTGTGGGGTTTTCTTCATTCAAAAGCTGTTGGAAGTACTCCTTCCATCTTCCTTTGTTGCTCTGTGGACTGATGGCATCGTTTATGAAGGGTATTGAATGACCATCTTTGTTTTTCTGCCTTTGTGTTACAATCTACTGAGTCACTTTCCAGAAGGGGGTACAGTACCTGTAATGCTTTGCTCTGTGCTATTGTGACTGCTCTCTTAGTCTCTATGTTAGCCAAGCAGTATTCCTTCTTAGCCTGGTCCAGCTTTTCTTTCTTTGATTTCTTTCCTGGACTCTTCCTTCATTTTGACAACTTCCTGGACTTCTGCATTCTGCCACTGTCCTTCCTTATGCGCATTATTTCCATACCTGGCTCAGCCCCATATCTGTTCTGTAGTCCTCACACATGCTTTTTTGTGGTGCTGCCAATCTTCTTTCACTCCACTTATTTCTTCTTTCTGAGTTGCTTGAGCCCTGAGTATTTCCTTGGACTCTTGTACTTTCACACCAGTCAACTTCCAGGTCTTCACCCTAGTCTCTGTTGGCCTTAGAGCCTTCTCTACCCACTACTTGCAGCTGATTGTGGCCACCAGTGATTCATGCTGTGAGCCAACTGTTTCACCAGGAATGACTTTGCAGTCTGTGATTCGTCCCCACTGTCCTTTCCTCACCAGGAGGAATTCTAGCTGAGTTGCACTCTGGCTATTCTTGTATGTGATCTTGTGACTATGTCTCTCTTTCTCTTTCTCTCGCTGAACCACATGTTGACCATCATCAAGCCATTTGCCAGACAGAATACAAGAATGGCCTGTCTTTCCTTTTTCCTGTTGTCCTACCTATGTAAACCCAGGCAGTCCTAATAACCTGTTCTGTCTGTCCCTAAATGATCATTCAGTTCCCCCATTATCATCACCGACTTATGTTGTCCTGTTTTGTTTAGAAGGCCTTGAAACTGCCAGCTGATTGCATTCTTTTCCTCATTATCACAACCTTGCTGTCAGGCGTAAGCTGCGGTTATGAATATTATGAATACTGCCCTATTTTACACTGGAGACTGATTGCTATGAGTCTATCAGTACTTCTGATGACATTACTCACTGCCTTCAGAAGACTCTCCCTCACCACAATCCACAAACCTTTTCAACTCTATCCTTCTGCTGAGTAGTAGATTCTGGATCCTGAGCCAAGTGGCTTTGCTGCACTGCCCTTTCATTTTGCATCTTGGATACACATGATGCCTATCCTTCTCCTTATCATCATGTCATCTACTTTCAAGCTGCTTTCTCTCATAGGTTGATAGGTAAGTACTATGTTAGTAGCCCTTGTGGGCCATTTTAAGCCAAGCCATTTTCCCTTTTGGTATTTGAATTAACTTATACCTTTCAGCGTTAGATTGGCCTTACCTATCCCATGGTCGATAATATCTATTACCCCTAATGAAAATAACTGGGATCATACCATGGATAATATGAGTGGACCCATGTATGGAATAAAGCATTTAGAAGCTACCCCTGTCCATTAGTAGTAAAGGGGGCAGTCCTGGGTAAATTTACTGTTTCTCATCCATAAATCCAAGTTGTGATTAAATATAAACAAAAATGAACTTTATTTTACGTGGATAAGGAGTCTGCTCCAGAGCAAGGGTATCTTCTGCAATACATACCTGTCCCCCCAAACCATTTGGTTGATGTTGCAGAAGAGGTTTAGATCCCTAGACCGAGCATTTTTGATCACATGCAACTTGCTAAAGTACTTTACATCCATCAGTATTGGGTTGGAATATACCTTGTATGCCAGACACAGCTCACCTCTTAATGGTCTGCAGGATACCTAGTACAGTAACAGGCCTTTTAATCAGTCAATGTAGGACATATTGTTAAGTCCTTGCAACCTTTTAGTAAGGCATCTCTGTGGGCATTCCGGTTGTTGCATATGTCTGAACACATTATACTCAATGACTGACCTAATGAGGGCTGAGTAAAGGGGGACAAAGACATCCCTAGATCCAGACACAATCCCTTTGTTTATAAATGTGTAATATAGAAGGACTTTCTTACAATAATGGACACATGCTGGTCAGAGGATGGGTCACTGTCCACATAGGTTCCCAAATGGCAAACAACTGGGTTAACTCTTAGAGGTGTATTGTCAATGTGGTAGTTCCCTGGGGAGACTTCCCAAAGGATACGCTAATGGCATTTTTTGGCATTTAGTTTCAATTCATGATTTTGGCACCAGTTATTATTTGGGACAAAATTTCCTTTAGGCTGGCTAAGTCATTTGGGGATTCCATGACTTCGAACTTGCAGTCATCTCCAAATTTAGTTAGCCAGAGCCCTTTGTTACTGTTTTTTACTTCTGAAAAGTAGATGCCAAACAGGACAGGTCCCAGCACAGAACCATGGGGACTCCACTTGTGACTGGACGCTTTGTGGAAATAACTTTGCCTATTTTGATTTCCTGTGTCCTATCTGTGAACAAATTGGTAATCCAGTGGGTGATATTTGGATTTAATCCCAGTTCATTTAGCATTTCTACTATACCTGAGTGGGGGATAGTGTCAAAAGTTTTAGCCAGATTGAGGCTTGCTTTGTGTACCAATTCACCTTCATCCATTGCTTTGGTGACCTTTTCAAAAAAGTCCACCAGTTTGAGTAAGCAAGACTTGACCTTGATGAATTCAAAATGAGATAGGTCCAATGTTTGGAGGTTCTCTATGTCATGAGTTATTAATTCCTTGATAAATATTTCCATGGCTTTGCATATGAGGCTGGTTAGTCTTATGGGTCTGTGGAAGGTCCTCCCTTATGCAGGGGAATGACGGTAGCTGTTTTCCATTCAGTTGGTACAAAACCTGTATGGAGGCTGAGTTTGGACAGTGTTGTTAGAGAGGTGGCTAAATCATGCTTCATGGTATTTAAGATCCAGTGCAACTGTGTACTAGAGTTACTAATACAGACTTAAAGATGTTGGCTAAAGCAGATACAGACTGTTAAAATTAATTTTAAAAACTGATCAAGAAATGAAAATTCTTAAAATATCTGTCTTTCTGTATATAATGGAACCATTACAATGGTGTCAGTAAATGTCTTTTGAGTGTAACAATTGTTAGTTCATGTTTGCCAAGTTGATTAGTTTTACATCCAGCTTTCACTCAGTAGCGCTATCTCAAATAACTCAAGTTGGGCAACTGGACATCAGCTGGCTACTAGCATATTAACCTGGAGCTGTTGGCCTTTATAGAAGGTATGCACTGGCTAACATAGACACATAGGCCATTCTCACCATTAGCATGGGTCCCTAGCACAGGTTGGAGTAAGCCTGATCCTCAGCTCACATATCACTGGCAAATACCCAAGCCTATTCTTGGTGACATTAATCAACATGGCCAACATGACCAAATGACCTAGAGCTAATGTTACACCACCTAACCTGACATGGTGTGTAGTTTGTGAGCCTTGTTCTCCTATCTAAAGAATACTGCTCATCACAGTTGAAACTTATAACAGTTGGTCTACACAACTCTACCCCAGATAGGCACTGCCTAATATCTGTACTGCTGCCCATGACTCCATGAACCTTGTGCATGGGTAAAGACTTTTAACATTATGCCAACTATGTCTTTAGCAAATACCAAGTATGTAAGAAAAAGAAGACTTGGTGAAGTGTGTGTGTGGGGAGGAGGGGGGAGCAACTCCTCTACACTCCATATAACATCCTCTGAGTGGGCACCCTGACTTTCAAAAAAGATCTTTGGTTAAGGGCCAATGTGTGCAGTTAGCACAGATGGTCAGTGACCTAGAAATGTATATTGAAGAAAGGGAAATGTTAAGGGGCATGTTACTAAGGAGGGGATACCCGAACAGTTTAATTGAACTGGTTTTGTGTGAAGTTACAGAAAAGAGAGTTAAAGAACACTTTTTTCCACTGTTAGGCTCAGAGGAAAGGGACAACAGTAGTCATAAAAAGGTTGATGTGGGATCAAGGAACACAAACAAGTTTAACAGGGCCTTTATTCTGACCTACAACTTGCAGTTATATGACATAAAAGATATTTTAAAAAATAATTGGTTTGTATTTAAAAGTGACAAAGAGGTCCTTAAAAATGTTGGTGACAGACCATGTGTCATATACAAAAAAGATGCATGTGTCAAAGATTTGTTGGAAAGAAATAAAGATGGGAATAAAAACTATAAGAAAGGTAAGATGTTAAAATGTGGACACTCTAACCAATGTGCCAATGTATTAGAAACAGAAAAAGTTTTTATACCAAGGTATGGTAAAGTTCAACTAAATTTCAAGTTAAACTGTAACAGTACACACATTGTATATGTCACCCTATGTCAAGGCTGTGAAAGTTTTTACATAGGGAAGACAAAGAAAGCGTTTAAAGTTCGTATTTACCAACATATGTATGACATCAGGAAGGGTAATGAAAAGAATGTATTTGCTGTATGTACAATTTTGAACCCAGATCACAAGTTTAAATTTGTAGCCATAGATCAAGTAGCACCTGACAGTAGGGGGGGACCGAAGGAATTGTTTCTAGAATTCAAATAATTCATGTGGCAACTTAGAGTGGATGCCACTAACCCACTCGGACTGAATGATGTAGTTTCTCTCTCCAGCTATTTAAAATTAAACGCTGAACTTTATTTTTTTGGGGAGGAGGGTCCACATGTATATTTCTGTGGCAACACAGTACCATTTGCTTATTTTAAGTACATCATTTATTTTTGTGGAAATGTATTTTGGATTGCACTTTATTTTAATTTTGAGATGGGGGCTGATGGGCTATATGCAATATGTGAATAAAGAAGTATGGTTTTAATGCATTTTATAAGGTGAAATTTAGCTATGTATAATAATAACTAAAACAACTGATTTTTAGGTGCATTTTGCTTTAATGACATGTGACTTAGCCTGGCTATAAAAGGAAGTGATGTATGAATAATTCCTGTTTTAATCTGAAGAAGTCAAGTCTAACAACAGATGAAAGCGCTAATTAAACTTTGTATCCAGTTTCACCGGCCAGTGTTTGTTTTCTTTACATCCTCTGAGATTGCACAACCTTTGGACAAGTTGCTCACTTTTGCAAAATTATTTATTTTTATTTATTTATTTTTATTTTACATTTGTTGACCGGGCTAGTCTAGCTGGATACATGTCCATTTTCAGTAGAGGCCCGGGGAGAAAAGCTCCACAGATAAGACAATACAGGATACATTTACAAATGGTATACATAATACAGTGAAAGCCATAGGTATCACAAATATATAAAATAACAATCAGAATATTATACAGATAATACTAGGTCGGTGACCAATTGAAGTCACAGGGGAGGGGAGGGTTGCGATCTCTGGTACAGGGTAAATACTGCAGCGGCTAGTCTGGTTTAGGACATAGGCATAACCAGTGAGACTTAAGAAATATTTTGAGGTGATTTTTGAATTGATTAATCGAGGTCATTAGTCTGAGGCTATTGGGTAGAGAGTTCCATAGCTTTCCAATGGAATTGGCATAGAGAGCATCACCTCCAGAGTTATTAGATTTAATGGTTAGAACCTGAACACTATTAGCTGACCTGAGTGATTTTAGGTTAGAGTAGGAGGTCAGGATGTTGCTCAGAGAGGGGGTTCTGTCCGGGTGGTTGATTATTTTGAAAGCCTCGGTAAGTTGGTTGAGTTTGAGAAGGTTGGGGAGTTCGAGCCATCCGAGGGTATTTAGGTTGAGGCAGTGGTGAGTACGATACGGTGTTCCTGTTATAAATCTGGCTATATGATTATAGGCAACAGATAGTTTATTGAGTTCCCGCTTGTTGAGGAATGACAGTATTGGTGAGGCATAAAGGAGGGTAGAAAGGAGGTGAGTGCGAGCAATGGTTAGTTTAGTATGAGGGGTTAGGAAATTTTTTATTCTGTACATAGATCCAAGTTTCTTGTTCACGGATTTAATGGTTTGGTTAATGTGTATAGCAAATTTAAGCTTGTTATCTATAGTCACACCTAATAGTTTGGTGTGAGAGACCGGGGATATGATGGTACCATTTATAGATTCCACATGGAACATGTTGTCTGCATTCAGAGGTTCTTTACCTAAGGGAGTAGTTGCAGAGGGGTAAAAAAGCAATAGTTTGGTTTTAGTAGGATTAAGGATAAGTTGCCTTATAGAGAACCATTTTTCCACTAATGTAAAGCAGTTTTGGGTGATTGTTTGAAGTTTCGGGAGGGAGACATCAGAACAGATCAGGGTAGAGTCGTCTGCATATTGGATGCATGTAGAATTGGGGATGATCGAGTGAAGTTCATTTATGAAAACTGAGAAAAGAAGAGGACCCAGTATAGAGCCCTGAGGAACACCTATGGTGTTGGGAAGTAGGACAGATAGCTTGTTTTGCCATTGGACGGCTTGTTGCCTACAAGAAAGATAGGCTTTAAACCAGTTAATGGTTGGGATGTCAAGGTATAGGGTTTCCAGGGTGTGAAGCAGTTGCTTATGATTGACCATATCAAAGGCCTTTGAGAGGTCAAGGAAGAGGGCAGAGGAAATGAATTTCTTGTTCCGGTTGTTGTTGACTGAGTCAACAAAGGAAAGAAGGGCAGTGGTTGTACTGTGATGGGGCGAAAGCCATGCTGAGTTGGGGACAGAAGACTATTAAGGTTGAGATAGTGTAAGAGCTGTTTGTGAACACACCGTTCCATGACTTTAGCTATTGGAGACAGTATTGCTATGGGACGGTAGTTGGATGTTTCCGTGGAGGTCCCCCCTTTATGAAGAGGGATGATATATGAGATTTTCCAAATAGAGGGAATGGCAGTTTCAGTTATAGTTCTATTTATCAATATTGAGATAGGATAGGCAATGGCGTCAGACGCTATTTGAAGGTATTCTGCAGGGAGCTGGTCAGCAGCTAAGGTGGTTGGTTTGAGTTTTTTCAGGAGGGTGCGTATATAGGAGGTAGGTACCGGTTGTAGATTAAAGGTGGGGTGGACTGAGTCTTTAGTGTGGGTAAGAGAAGAGTTGGAAGTGGTAAGCTGACTGGTTAGGGACTGGATGGTCTCGATGAAAAAAGAGTTGAAGGCATTGGCTATTATCTCTGGTTCTTTTCCAATGAGTTTCTCAGGAGTTGGGGTAGTAGATTTACCCGGGCGGAGTAGCTTATTAAATCCAGCCCAGAATTTCTTTGGGTTGTTCTGGTGTTTGTCCTGAAGGTGACAAAAATATTGTTTTTTGTCTTGGGTAGTGGCCGCTTTAGTAGTGTTTCTAAGCTGTTGAAACTTGATGCGATCTAGTGGGGTTTTGGTCGCTCTCCAGTTATGCCAGGCCTGGTTTCGAAGTTTAATTTTAGATTTGGTTTCGCTAGACAGCCAAGGTGCTATTCGTTCCTTGGTTCTGATTTGTCGGTTTGGGGCGTGAGAGTCAAGTATCTTCAGGAAAGTACTATTAAAGTGTGCCACGCTCTCTTCAAGTGGTAAAGTTTTCAGGGTGGACCAATTGCAGGATTGGAGTTCAGCAAGGAAAAGTCTTGGGACAAATTTCTTCTTGTTTCTAACAAGTCTATATGACGGGGGGTTATTAGATGGACACTTGTGTTTTTGGATATAGGTAATAAGGTGGTCACTGAGGTCATTTGGGAGTGTCCCTGTAGTATAATTATGTGTGTCTTTATTAGTAAGAATCCAGTCAATGATGCTCTCTTTTTGTTTAGGGTTGCCAATTCTAGTAGGAGAAGAAATATTTTGGGAAAAACCATGAAGGTTAATTGCGAGGGGGTTTTTGGGTGCAGTGTAGAGGGACCAGTCAAGGTTAAAATCACCTATTACTATGGTTTCTTGAGGGCAATTGGAGGCAAGCCAGCTGAGCAATTGTTCAAGGTTATCTGAATTATTTCCTGGTGGTATATAAATTACAATGAGATTAATGAATTTTTGGGTATTTAGGCAGATCTTTAGTGAGATAAGTTCTATATTGGAGATTTTGGGGGGAAGGATAGGATTGGGGACGATGTTAAGGGTATTCTTGAATAATACAGCTAACCCCCCTCCCTTTTTGTTAATCCGATCAGCCCTAAGGATGTTATATCCAGGGGGAAGGATTTCTTCATCCTTAGTAGTTGGTTTGAGCCAGGTTTCAGATAGGCACATGATGTCTGGGGAATGGGTAGCTACCATCGCATGAAAATTATGAACCTTATTGTTTATACTTCTTAGATTAAGGTGAAGTATACGGAGGGAATTGGTAGAGAAACAGGTAAACTTTAGGGAATTAGAGTCAGTGGTAGTGGTAGGACCTGGATTGGGGTGGATGTCACCATCTGTGGCAATACAAGTTTTCAAATGATCTAACAATCTTTGCAGCTTGAATAACAGCTTGAGATTAGATTTAGTTGTAGATGGCTTGGGGTAGCGGAAAGTAAGATACACTGGTTTAGGATTGTGAGTATAGGGGGGGTAGTAGGAATATGTGTTGGTGTGATGGGGTTATTTGAGTGTGTCCTAGTGTAGGTTTTGGGGAAAGGAATCCCTGAGAGTGTTTGGTTTTCATATCTGGTTAAGTAATAAGGAATAAGGAGGAGTACTACTGTGGGAAGGATAATAGAGTATGAGGCTTTACCCATGATATGGGAGAGAAAGGCTAATGGGTAAGCTGAGGTAGAAGATTTTACTTAGTAGTTAAGGTAGGCCTGGAGTGTGGGAGGAGAGTTGGTAAATTAACTGGTGGTCAGGATTGGTCAAGAGAAAAGGGGGATGGGCTAATGACCTTATAAATGTAGAGGTAGTGGGGGCGGGTGGGATAAGGGGGCAGGGTGGGGCGCGGAGCGAGCCCGAGCGAAGCGGAGCGGGGAAAACACCGCCAGGAGTCTGCAGGGTCTCAGAGGTAGCCGTAGGTTGGTGAACCAGTTTATGTTAAGGTAAGCTACTTATTCAGTGAAAACACCACCTAAATTCATGGAATTATACTGTAAGATTGCCAGATTTTGCTAGGTGCTGACTAGTTCCTGCCAACGGAACGCTTCCTTAGTGTACAAATTAGTGGGTAGGCTAATAGTTTTACCCTAGTATCCCTTTTCAAAGGTACAGTTCTCTTTTCAATTTTAACTGCATAAAACTGGAGCCACACTGGGAATAGGTCCTTATCTGAGTGTGCCCTGGGTACCACGCGGTGAGGGATAGAAAGGGGGTCACCTGTAAAAGATAGGGAAAAAGACAGGAGTTATGGCAATGTAATAACAAACTAGGACTCCTATCCAAGTATTACTTTATGGCAAATATGAACAAGAATACAAACACAGCACAAAAAACAATTGCATAGCATTCAAATAATGATTTATCAGAACTGAAAGCACGCTTGCAAAGTGTTTCCAGACTGTAGTAAAAGCGACGCTTACCCACGCTACCCTAGCTGTTATTAGTGCACAAGCTTCCTTAGATATAATGTAAGCATACCAGCTGAACACATTGCTAGGTAATTAGTAATACAAGCGCCGAAACAATGCTGCAGTTATAACACTTTAGACACACGCTGACATGATGCCTCACAAAAACACGCCGAAGAGGCAAAACTACACTGTATTTACGTAATGCCTAAGCAAATTCAGTTAAAAAATGAAGCAGTACTGTACTGGTTAACTCTCAAACACAAAACAAGTCAGTTCAGTAACAAACGCCAACACGATGTTCCACAGTAAACACGCCGATGTGGCAAGCCTGCTTAAGTTTACATTTTAAGTCAAGATAGTTCTGTAACACTGCTTGAAAAACACTTAACAACAATAAATCTGCTATTGCAGAGGTAACTTAGAAGAATTAAACAAGTTAAACACTGTTGTGTGTCTGCGTACCTACTAGGAAGGAGATGCGTCCAGGCAGGAGGCTAGAGCAGTACCTGCTAGCAGTTAGATTTAGAAAAAATGGCGGAAAAAAAGGTAGGGTTTACAAAACCTCGCTGACGTGGGAAAACACCGCCAGGAGTCTGCAGGGTCTCAGAGATAGCCGTAGGTTGGTGAACCAGTTTATGTTAAGGTAAGCTACTTATTCAGTGAAAACACCACCTAAATTCATGGAATTATACTGTAAGATTGCCAGATTTTGCTAGGTGCTGACTAGTTCCTGCCAACGGAACGCTTCCTTAGTGTACAAATTAGTGGGTAGGCTAATAGTTTTACCCTAGTATCCCTTTTCAAAGGTACAGTTCTCTTTTCAATTTTAACTGCATAAAACTGGAGCCACACTGGGAATAGGTCCTTATCTGAGTGTGCCCTGGGTACCACGCGGTGAGGGATAGAAAGGGGGTCACCCTAGTATCCCTTTTCAAAGGTACAGTTCTCTTTTCAATTTTAACTGCATAAAACTGGAGCCACACTGGGAATAGGTCCTTATCTGAGTGTGCCCTGGGTACCACGCGGTGAGGGATAGAAAGGGGGTCACCTACTAGGAAGGAGATGCGTCCAGGCAGGAGGCTAGAGCAGTACCTGCTAGCAGTTAGATTTGCGACAGACACAAATAACTATATATTTGCCATCTCCCTCTCTTTCCCTCAATCTCTCTCTCTCTATATATATATATATATATATATATATATATATATATATATATCTAGGATTGAACCTAGTGTCATACCTCTCCATAAAGGAGGCAGTTCCACTGAACTGTCAAACTTTAGACCCATAGCTATTCTGTCACCTCTAGCTAAAATTATGGAGAAGTGTGTACACATACAGCTCATGCACTACCGCACACAGAGCAAGCTGTTGTCCAACTTTCAGCATGGCTTTAAGCCACACCACAGTACTACTTCTGCCCTCCTCTCTTTCCCTAACGTCATTAACCACAACCGCAATAATAACAAACCTATCCTCAGCACTCTTTCTAGATCTATCCAAGGCTTTTGAAATGGTTGACCACAAAATGCTTATAAATACTTTGAAGGCCTTCTTCTTAAACAACCATGCACTCCAGTGGTTTCAATCCTACCTGCAGGACAGGCAACAGGCAGTCCTATGGCAGGACAAGCTATCATCTTGCCTACCTATCACATTAGGAGTTCCCAGGCCTCAATACTAGGACCCCTTTTTTTCCTCCATCTTTATCAACGACCTTCATTCAGTCATCCCAGATGCTACCTGCATTCAGTATAGGTTTATTCATAGGTTCATAGGTTGGTACAAGGCTATCGGCCCTAGGGCCTATACAAGCCTAGCCATAACAATTCCCTGGCTATTTCTTCCCACACTATTTACTTCCCTGGACCCCTGTCTAGCAGGGCGACTGACGTGATCCCTGGGGTGAATTTCCTTTCTCCCATCCAGTCATCAAGGTTCCTTTTAAAGAGGGCCAAAGAGGTGCTCTGCTTGACATGTATGGGCAGTCTATTCCAGAGTCTGGGGATGACTCCACCTTGATTTGTTCTGACACCTCACCAGCTACTTTATTTACAATAACCCAAAATACCTTTGATACAATGGAAAAATGTCTCTTCAGTCAACATCTAATCCTAAACCCCAACAAAATTAAGCTGCTCCTCTTCTCCCCCACATGCAGGACACCCCTGCCATCCTTCAACATAACAGCTAACAATGGCACTATCATCTCCACAGAAGCCCAAACTAAACTACTGGGTGTCATAGTTGATAACAACCTGAAGTTTGATGTGCATATCAATCAAACTATCAAAACCTTTAATAAAAAACTTGGCTCCCTTTACAGAATCAAACCTTTCCTTACCCCACTTGCTAGAACTGCAATTGCCCATTCCCATCTATTTTCAACTCTTCTCTACACCTCACCTCTATTCTCCAACTTAAACAATACAGATCTTAATAAACTATCATCCTGCTATAACCACATTGGCAGATTTGCTACTGGTACAGCCTACCGGACATACCACTGCCACAACCTAAATCACCTAGGATGGCTTGAACTGCCAAGCCTACTGTAGTTCAACCAGCTAACAGTGGCACATAAAGTCCTTTACCAACCAGAAAATACACCTGTACTAAAAAATATTATCAGCCCCTACACCAGCACCTGGCCACTGCAATCATCCACTAGACTCCTAGTTCAAACATACAAATCCAACTACTCAGCTGGGGACTCTCTGTTTGCCAACTCTGTTGGAAAAATATGGAACAGACTCCCAGCTGACTTGACCCTAGAACGCTCACTAACTCACTTCAAAAACAAACTCAAGAATTACTTAAAAACTCATTGGTTGTCCTTGCACTAACCCCGACTAGTGACCTCTCTATTTCTTAGGTGCCTTACCTTCAACTACTTCTTTTTTCTACCACTCCATTTCAGGAAGGGTCAATTGTATAACTGCTGCTCAGTGTGTCTTAAATCTGAATGTAATGTTATGTATAAATAACTTTGAAAATAATGTTATGTTTTGTATAGTGTTTTATAATAAGTTAGTACTATATGTACTAAATGCTGGTATTGCTTATGACTGTAATCTGATTGAAATTAGCACTTACTAAATGTTCAATGCGTATTATTATCTTGGAGCTTTTCTCCCCGGGCCTCTGCTGAAAATGGACATGTATCCAGTCGGACTATCCCGGTCAACAAATGTAAAATAAATAAATAAACAGAATAAAATATATATATATATATATATAT